>NC_044982.1:48091454-48392940 GCF_008728515.1 Papio anubis | reverse complement strand
GAGAGAGAGAGATGGAGGAGAGAGAGAGAGACAAAGGAGAGAGAGAGAGACAAAGGAGAGGGAGAGAGACAGGAGAGAGAGACAGAAGAGAGACGGAGGAGAGAGAGAGAGACAGAGGAGAGAGAGAGAGAGACGGAGGAGAGAGAAAGAGGGAGTCAAAGAGAAAAAGAGAAAGATAGAAATAGTAAAAAAAAACAGTGTGCCCTATTCCTTTAAAAGCCAGGGTAAATTTAAAACCTATAATTGATAATTGAAGGTCTTCTCCATGACCCTATAACACTCCAATACCACGTTGTTGTCAGTGTAAATAAGGGCGTAGTCCAAAAGCACTGAGGCCACTGACAACCAGTAGCCTTCCTATCAAAAATCCTTAACCCAGGAACCCGCGGGTGGCCCAAATGCATTTAGTCTGTAGTGGCAACTGCTTTGCTAACAGAAGAAAGTAGAAAATCAGCCTTTAGAGGAAACCTCATTGTGAGCACACCTCACCAGTTCAGAACTAAGTCAAAAAAGCAAAAAGGTAGCTTACAAACTCAAAAAATCTTAAAGTATGGGGCTATTCTGTTAGAAAAAGGTAATTTAACACCAACCACTGATAATTTCCTTAACCCAGCAGACTTCCTAATAGGGGATTTAAATCTTAGTTACTATACAAAGGTCTGACCAGACCTAGGAGGAACTCCCTTCAGGACAGGACGATAGATGGTTCCTCCCAGGTGATTGAGGGAAAAACCAAAATGGATATTCAGTAATTGATACGGAGACTCTTGTGGAAGCAGAGTTAGAAAAATTGCCTAATTGGTCTCCTCAAACGTGCGAGCTGTTTGCACTCAGTCAAGCCTTAAAGTACTTACAGAATCAAAAAAGACTATCTCACTATCTCACTCCTGACTCAAAAAGTTACCTACACCCTCTGTGAAATGAATTTGCATAAGAACTGTTGTCTACAGGAATGCATCTTGATGGGGCAGCTAGGTTGTTATGAAATATTCAGGAACCCAGCCCAGCTCTAGGACTCACCCCTGAGTAGGAAGGCAATGTTGGGCATGCTGATAAAGGACCACTAGAATCCAGCAGCCCAGACCCCTTTCTTTGTGGTCAAGAAGGTGGGAAAAGGGGTGCAGGACTGCTATATTGCTACATTGGTGAGCCTAACAAATCCGATAAGCAGAGGTCCATGGGTGGTTACGCACCCTGAAAAGGAATAAGCATTAGGACCATAGAGGACGCTATAGGACTAATGCTCATCGCAAAATGCCCAGGGGTGCTGGCATCCCTATGTTCTTTTTCCAGATTGGAAACATTCCCCCCAAGGCAAAAATGCCCCTAAGATGTATTCTGGAGAATTAGGACCAATTTGACCCTCAGACACTAAGAAAAAAATGACTTATATTCTTCTGCAGTACCGCCTGGCCACGATATCCTCTTCAAGAGGGAGAAACCTGGCCTCCTGAGGGAAGTATAAATTATAACACCATCTTACAGCTAGACCACTTTTGTAGAAAAGAAGGCAAATGGTGTGAAGTGCCATATGTACAAACTTTCTTTTCATTAAGAGACAACTCGCGGCCGGGCGCGGTGGCTCACACCTGTAATCCCAGCACTTTGGGAGGCCGAGACAGGCAGATCACGAGGTCAGGAGATCGACACCATCCTGGCTAACACGGTGAAACCCCGTCTCTACTAAAAATACATTTAAAAAAATGAGCCGGGCGCGGTGGCGGGCACCTGTAGTCCCAGCTACACGGGAGGCTGAGGCAGGAGAATAGTGTGAACCCGGGAAGCGGAGCTTGCAGTGAGTGGAGATCGCACCACTGCACTCCAGCCTGGGCGACAGAGCAAGACTCCGTCTCAAAAAAAAAAAAAAAAAAGACAACTCGCAATTATGTAAAAAGTGTGATTTATGCCCTACAGGAAGCCCTCAGAGTCTACCTCCCTACCCCAGCGTCCTCCCGACTCCTTCTCCAACTAATAAGGATCCCCCTTCAACCCAAACGGTCCACAAGGAGATAGACAAAGAGGTAAACAATGAACCAAGGCGTGTCAATATTCCCTGATTATGCCCCCTCCAAGCAGTGGGAAGAGGAGAATTCGGCCCAGCCAGAGTGCATGTAGCTTTTACTCTCTCAGACTTAACACAAATTAAATAGACCTAGGTAAATTCTCAGATAACCCTGATGGTTATATTGATGTTTTACAAGGGTTAGGACAATCCTTCGATCTGACATGGAGAGATATAATGTTACTGCTAAATCAGACACTAGCCCCCAATGAGGGAAGTGCCACCATAACTGCAGCCCGAGAGGTTGGTGATCTCTGTTATCTCAGTCAGGTCAATGATAGGATGACAACAGAAGAAAGAGAACAATTCCCCACAGGCCAGCAGACAGTTCCCAGTGTAGATCCTCATTAGGACACAAAATCAGAACATGGAGATTGGTGCCGCACACATTTGCAAACTTGCATGCTAGAAGAACTAAGGAAAACTAGGAAGATGCCTATGAATTATTCAGTGATGTCCACCATAACACAGGGAAAAGAAGAAAATCCTACCACCTTTCTGGAGAGACTAAGGGAGGCATTGAGAAAGCATACCTCTCTGTCACCTGACTCTATTGAAGGTCAACTAATCTTGAAGGATAGGTTTATCAGTCAGTCAGCTGCAGACATTAGAAAAAAACTTCAAAAGTCCGCCTCAGGCCGGGAGCAAAACTTAGAAACCCTATTGAACTTGGCAACCTCGGTTTTTTATAATAGAGATGAGGAGGAGCAGGTGGAACGGGACAAATGGATTAAAAAAAAAAAAAAGGCCACCACTTTAGTCATGGTCCTCAGGCAAGTTAACTCTGGAGGCTCTGGAAAAGGGAAAGGCTGGGCAAATCAAATGCCTAATGGGGCTTGCTTCCAGTGCAGTCTACAAGGACACTTTTAAAAAGATTGTCCAAGTAGAAATAAGCCGTCCCCTCGTCCATGCCCCTTATGTCAACAGAATCACTGGAAGGCCCACTGCCCCAGGGGATGAAGGTCCTCTGAGTCAGAAGCCACTAACGAGATGATCCAGCAGCAGGACTGAGGGTGCCCGGGGCAAGCACCAGCCCATGCCATCACCCTCACAGAGCCCCGAGTATGCTTGACCATTGAGGGCCAAGAGGTTAACTATCTCCTGGACACTGGTGCGGCCTTCTCAGTCTCAGTCTCCTGTCCCGGACAACTGTCCTCCAGATCTGTCACTATCCGAGGGGTCCTGGGACAGCCAGTCACTAGATACTTCTCCCAGCCACTAAGCTGTGACTGAGGAACTCTTTTCACATGCTTTTCTAATTATGCCTGAAAGCCCCACTTCCTTGTTAGGGAGAGACATTCTAGCAAAAGCAGGGGCCATTATACACCTGAACATAGGAGAAGGAACACCCATTTGTTGTCCCCTGCTTGAGGAAGGAATTAATCCTGAAGTCTGGGCAACAGAAGGACAGTATGGACAATCAAAGAATGCCCATCCTGTTCAAGTTAAACTAAAGGATTCCGCCTCCTTTCCCTATCAAAGGCAGTACCCCCTTAGACCTGAGGCCCAACAAGGACTCCAAAAGATTAAGGACCTAAAAGCCCAAGGCCTAGTAAAACCATGCAATAGGCCCTGCAATATTCCAATTGTAGGAGTACAGAAACCCAACGGACAGTGGAGAGTTCGTGCAAGATCTCAGGATTATCAATGAGGCTGTTGTCCCTCTATACCCAGCTGTACCTAACACTTATACTCTGCTTTCCCAAATACCAGAGGAAGCAGAATGGTTTACAGTCCTGGACCTTAAGGATGCCTTTTTCTGCATCCCTGTACATCCTGACTCTCAATGTTTATTTGCCTTTGAAGATCCTTCAAACCCAATATCTCAACTCACCTGGACTGTTTTACCCCAAGGGTTCAGGGATAGCCCCCATCTATTTGGCCAGGCATTAGCCCAAGACTTGAGCCAATTCTCATACCTGGACACTCTTGTCCTTCGGTACATGGATGATTTACTTTTAGCCGCCCGTTCAGAAATTTTGTGCCATCAAGCCACCCAAGCGCTCGTAAATTTCCTCGCTACCTGTGGCTACAAGGTTTCCAAACCAAAGGCTCAGCTCTGCTCACAGCAGGTTAAATACTTAGGGCTAAAATTATCCAAAGGTACCAAGACCCTCAGTAGGGAATGTATCCAGCCTATACTGGCTTATCCTTATCCCAAAACCGTAAAGCAACTAAGAGGGTTCCTTGGCATAACAGGTTTCTGTCGAATATGGATTCCCAGGTACGGCAAAATAGCCAGACCATTATATACATTAGTTAAGGAAATTCAGAAAGCCAATACTGAATTTATTAAGATGGACACCTGAAGCAGAGGCAGCTTTCCAGGCCCTAAAGAAGGCCCTAACCCAAGCCCCAGTGTTAAGCTTGTCAACAGGGCAAGACTTTTCTTTATATGTCACAGAAAAAACAGGAGTAACTCTAGGAGTCCTCACACAGGTCCAAGGGATGAGCTTGCAATCTGTGGCATACCTGAGTAAGGAAACTGATGTAGTGGCAAAAGGTTGGCCTCATTGTTTACAGGTAGTGGCAGCAGTAGCAGTCCTAGTGTCTGAAGCAGTTAAAATGATACAGAGAAGAGATCTTATTGTGTGGACATCTCATGATGTGAATGGCATACTCACTGCTAAAGGAGACTTGTGACTGTCAGACAACCATTCGCTTAAATATCAGGCTCTATTACTTGAAGGGCCAGTGCTGCAACTGCGCACTTGTGCAACTCTTAACCCAGTGACATTTCTTCCAGACAATAAAGAAAAGATAAAACATAACTGTCAACAAGTAATTGCTCAAACCTATGCTGCTCGAGGGGACCTTTTAGAGGTTCCCCTGACTGATCCCGACCTCAACTTGTATACTGATGGAAGTTCCTTTGTAGAAAAAGGACTTCGAAAAGTGAGGTATGCAGTGGTCAGTGATAACGGACTACTTGAAGGTAATCCCCTCACTCCAGAAACTAGTGCTCAGCTGGCAGAACTAATAGCCCTCACTTGGGCACTAAAATTAGGAGAATGAAAAAGGATAAGTATATATACAGACTCTAAGTATGCTTACCTAGTCCTCCATGCCCACGCAGCAATATAGAGAGAAAGGGAATTCTTAACTTCCAAGGAAACACTATCAAACATCAGGAAGTCATTAGGAGATTATTATTGGCTGTACAGAAACCTAAAGAGGTGGCAGTCTTACACTGCCAGGGTCATCAGAAAGGAAAGGAAAGGAAAATAGAAGGAAACTGCCAAGTGGATATTAAAGCCAAAAGAGCCTCAAGGCAGGACCCTCTATTAGAAATGCTTATAGAAGGACCCCTAGTATGGGGTAATCCCCTCCGGGAAACCAAGCCCTAGAACTCAGCAGGAAAAATAGAATAGGGAACCTCACAAGGAGGTACTTTCCTCCCATATAGATGGTTAGCCACCAAAGAAGGAAAAATACTTTTGCCTGCAGCTAACCAGTAGAAATTACTTAAAACCCTTCACCAAACCTTTCACTTAGCCATTGATAGCACCCATCAGATGGCCAAATCATTATTTACTGGACCTAGGCCTTTTCAAAACTATCAAGCAGATAGTCAGAGCCTGTGAAGTTCGCTGAAGAAATAATCCCCTGCACTGCAGGCCATACATTTCAATCCCTGTATTTTTAACCTCTTTGTTAAGTTTGTCTCTTCCAGAATCGAAGCTGTAAAACTACAAATCGTTCTTCAAATGGAGCCCCAAATGCAGTCCATAACTAAAATTTACCATGAACTCCTGGACCGGCCTGCTAGCCCATGCTCCAATGTTCATGACATCGAAGGCACCCCTCCCAAGGAAATCTCAACTGCACAACCCCTACTACACCCCAGTTCAGCAGGAAGCAGTTAGAGCGGTCGTTGGCCAACCTCCCCAACAGCACTTGAGTTTTCCTGTTGAGAGGGAGGACTGTGAGACAAGACCAGCTGGATTTCCTAGGCCAACTAAGAATCCCTAAGCCTATCTGGGAAGGTGACCGCTTCCACTTTTAAACACAGGGCTTGCAACTTAGCTCACACCTGACCAGTCAGATAGTAAAGAGAGCTCACTAAAATGCTAATTAGGCAAAAACAGGAGGTAAAGAAACAGCCAATCATCTATTGCCTGAGAGCACAGTGGGAGGGACAATGATCGGGATATAAACCCAGGCATTTGAGCCAGCAACGGCTACCCTCTTTGGGTCCCCTCCCTTTGTATGGGAGCTCTGTTTTCATTCTGTTAAATCTTGCAACTGCAAAAATAAAAATAAAAATCTTCTTCCTAATGCTACTTAAACAATGTATTTCCCAATTTTTTTCTGATTGATGATAAAAGAAAGAGACAAAGATATTGGCTTCAGTATGAGGCCACCAGACTGCCAAGAATATCATTCAGTCACCTGAATGAAGGCACACTTTTCAGAAATGACTTTCTCCTGAAATTCCTGTTATCAGTAAAGAAGACCCCAGAAGGGGACAGAACTAGAAACCCCAGATAAGGAAAGAGAGATAATACCACTATCTCTTCAGCAAAGGAAATTAAGAGACACTGCAAATAAATACTGAAATTGTTCTGAGGACAAAAACAACCATGATATTAAATACACACATACACATGCATGCACACATGTGCACACATGAAGGCAGGAAAATGGATGTCTCTGAAATAGATTAAACAATGAGTGACAAAATAATGACAGCTTTCTGCCCCATGTATGGTGTCTGGCTGGGAAAAAAAAATGTCAAAAATGCAATCATTTCAAAACTAAATATAAATCAGAAATTTTCTAAGACAAAACAGTCTTAGAAAAGCAAGGAAAAACTCTCAGAAAAGAAAAAACTAGTTAAAGGATATATTTGGTTTTGTATTTTAAAAAATTAAGTTATTAAAGAAAGAAACATAGCTTCTCCACTGGATTTATTTTTTTTATTTTTTATTTTTTATTTTTTTAATTTTTTTGAGACAGAGTCTTGCTCTATCGCCCAGGCTAGAATACAGTGGTGTGATCTCAGCTGACTGCAACCTATGCCTCCCAGGTTCAAGTGATTCTCTGCCTCAGCCTCCCGAGTGGCTGGGATTATAGGTGCGTGCCACCACGCCTGGCTAATCTTTTGTATTTTTAGTAGAGGCGGGGTTTCACCGTGTTAGCTGCGATGGTCTCGATCTTCTGACCCTGTGATCTGCCTGCCTCGACCTCCCAAAGTGCTGGGATTACAGGCATGAGCTACCATTCACGGAGGTAATTCTCCAGCAAGTCAATCACTATGAGTTTGTTTCATAAGGCCTGCGATAAGTGGGCCTTTTGAAACAAATGAGGAAATGGGGATTTAATTTGGTTTGGCTGTGTCCTCACCCAAATTTCACCTTGAATTGTAGCTCCCATAATCCCCACGTGTCGTGGGAGGGACCCAGTGGGAGGTAATTGAATCATGGGGGCAGGTCTTTCCCATGCTGTTCTCATGATAGTGAATAAGTCTCAAGGGATCTGATGGTTTTATAAAGGGCAGTTCTCCTATACAAGCTCTCTTGCCTGCTGTCATGTAAGATGTAACTTTGCTCCTCCTTTGCCTTTTACCATGATTGTGAGGCCTCCCCAGCCATGTGGAACCTCTTTCACTTTATTAAACCTCTTTCCTTTATAAATTACCCAGTCTTGGGTATGTCTTTATTAGCAGCATGAGAACAGACTAATACAGGGTTGAGATAATATCATGGGATTATACTCAACACTCAACATGTATGCCCACAGAAAGATATTAAATAAGACCAATCCGATCAAGAATTCAAGTTCTCCAGATGAGGGACACTGGAATTGCTTTTTTCTTGCAGAAGACCTAACCCAGAAGAGTCCAAGCAAATTCAGTGTTCCTGTCACTGTGTTCCTGTTCCTGTCTGGTCTGCACCATGGCAAGCACTAACTGGCTCCCCACTTCCCACTAGCTGGAAGGTCCAGATATTGACTTCCAAATATTAAGGGAAGAAGTGTGGGGGGTGGGAGGGAGGACAGTCAAAGACTTAATCACAAGATCTGAGAAATCTGTTTTTATACTCTTATCTCCCACATGTTCTTAGAAACCTACTATCTGACACAAATAGACCCACAATAGATTTTTCTGAATATGGAACTGCCAAAGCAACAACCTTCCATTCTACAGAATTATTATTATCACTTTAGAGCACAGATTAATTTCCATCTTCCGTGGGGGTATACAGAAAGAATTTTTTAAAAGTTTGATTTATTTAGAGTAAGTAGATATCTTCAGACAGATTTCTAATATGCAGAAAGTGGGACTTCTTTAAGTAGGTAAGAAATATCAGTACTAAAATATTTTAAAGAGTTAACCCAAATAAATTCCAAGTATGTTTTCAAGAGTAATCAGAAATTTTAAGTTGGCATTTTGGAGCAGGAAAGACATTAATATTCAACAAGAGAAGAAAATCAACCTATATAAAGATCATGTCCAAAACTTAATTTATGCAGTTATAAAATGTGTATAAAATTTGTCATTATCCTATTTTTAATAAAAAGAACATTTTTGTTATGTTTGTATTTCAAAGACGCTGAATACAGCTCTTGTAGAGTTATGCCTGAAATGAGTATAATACATTTATCGTTGTGAGAATATTTATTCCCTAAAAAAAAAAGTCAGACATAGAAGCCAAATGTATCAGGCAAGGTAGAAAATAAACCATTATCCCTTCAAAAATCAAACTGCACTTTTGCTGACAAGATAAAAGACACTGAAATATGCACAAGGTGGCATGTACTTATCAAGGCAGGCTTTCTTCAGTGACTAAGAAATGGAAAACACACCAAAACTTATCCCACTCTACCAATTCACATCACTCAGGTAGCACATCTGTCTTCATGGACAGCTGGCAAACTCTTCAGAAGCAGTCCCCCTGTTACATGTTGAAGTGTGTCCCTCAAAATGGTAGGTTCAAGTCCTGACTGGTAGTACCAACATATGTGACCGTATTTGAAAATAGGGTCATAATTAAGATGAGGTCATTAGGATGGGCCCTAATCCAATAACTGCTGTTCTTATAAAGCGAGGGAAATTTGAGCACAGAGACACAGAGGGCCATGTGAATAGACTGGAGTCATGCTGCCTCAAGCCAAGGAAACCCTGGGGTTCCTGCCCTAGAGGCTTTGGAGAGAGCAGAGCCCTGCCTATACCTTGACTTCCAACTTGCAGGTTCCAGACTACGTGAGAATAAATTTTTGTTGTTTTAAGCCACCCAATTTGTGATACTTAGTTATGACAGCCCTTAGAAACTCATACCCCCTCTCAGTCATCATATTGTAGAGATGTGAGGAGCAAGGAAGAAGACAGGGTGAAAGTAGGCATCATTTTTAGAGTGATTTGGGCTGTCAGTTATCTCTTAAAGGATAAACAGAGCTGTGGATTCAGAAATTTCCATAAAGGTTCATTCTTCTTTGGTGTCTAGTGTCTAACAAGGGATGTCCCTTTCCAAATCCCATGGAGAAAAGTACCTCATTTCCCAGAGAAATGCTCCTGCCCCCTAGTGAAAAGCAAGATATTAAAATAACATATAAACACATCACAGAGACTAAAACAAGAAAGGCGGATAACTTGACGTAAGTAATACAGTGTTCTAGATAAGAAAAAAAATTACCTGCCTCTAGGCATAAGCTTATGGTAGAATTACAATGTTTCACCCAGTCAAAGCTTCAAGCTGCATTTATATTCCTCGGCAAGGTAGAAAAACATGCATTGAAAATGGAGGCCTCCAATACATCCAGGAGTCTAGTAGGTTGATTTGTTTAAATCAGTGCAGTCAATTCAGCTTTTGGAGGACTAGATGCACTAGCATAAAACTAACAGTGGTATATTAATGTATACTAATTAAACATAAGTTGTACTCTTTGGTATTTACAAGTAAAACTGTGCTAATTCAAAATCTTAAGCCCAACAATGTAGCAAAAATAATACCTTTTGACCAAAAATGTTTTTGTAACCCATGACAAGGATAACTTAGACCAAAAACTAACAAAATATATTATCAAAAAGTAGTTAAAATTGAATTGTGTAGAAGAAAAGAACTAAAACCCCAGGACACCTCAGGTGTGTCAGAAAATTCTAACATATTTCAATACAACTGCCATCATCTACTAAATTTAGAAAATTACCGCAGTTTCACAAGTATGGATTATTCACAAATATTTTTTTTCTCTGATTTAATGAGCCCTGCTGGGTAAAGCTGTCATGTCAAACTCAGGTTAATTTAGGGAAACCTGCTTTTTCCAGATGGCATCAAGGAGAACAGACAGTTAATATGAGACGCTAAACTCAAAGTCATATCATACAGTATTTATCTTAATGTGGAATGCAAGAGCTGTTAGCCCCTGAGCCCACTTTTATCTATTTCTTAAACCAGTCTTCTACTGTGGAATTCTCCACACTGCTCCTAAAATGTCATGTTTCTCTGGAATTCTCCACGCTGCTCCTAAAATGTCATGTTTCTCTCTCAGCAGCCAACCAGTGTTACCCAGAAAGTCTGTAACAGAGTCAGCTGCAAACCTAGCTCAATCACCTTCCCTGCTTTCAACAAAACAAAATAATAGCACACCCTATGTCTTCTCCCGCAGCAAACACATGGCTAATTGAGTGCCCAAAAGTTTACTAGTGTTCCAGATTAATTTAAGAAATTCTGCTCTATAAATCTTTGGACATTTTGTATCTCCAGCCAGGAGCTATTCACCTGCCAAAATGCTGATCAATTGACTGTGTGTCATATTTCTAGTCTTCTTATTTGTTGATAGGCAGCCATGCCCCAAGTTTCTTTGACATGCTGAAAGCCAATGTCCTGGAAAGTACAATTTGGCATGAATTTCTTGGTCTTAGCAAATAAAGAAACTGCCTATCTCCAAATAGTAGCACAGACTAACCCAGAGATGTTACTAAGGGAGAATAACCCAGCATTAACAACCAGAGCAATGCTGTTAAAATACAATCCACATTAAAACTTGCAACCAAGAAAATGTGGTGGGGAAACTCAAGATCTCCATCTTAATCTAGTATTCTCAAACCAGCTTGAATACCAAAATCATCTAAGGCAGTCTTTTAAAATGCTGATGCCAGATTCCACCCCCGCACCGTCTTAATCTGAATCACTGGAGAGTGACTCAGGCACTGGGATGTTTCAGAAGCTCTCCAAGGTAATTCTGATGGTCAACTATAGTTGAGAACCACAGATAATAGCAGAGTCAGCAAACTTGCTCTATAAAGGGCCCTATCATAAATGTTTAAGGCTTTGTGGGCCACTGAGTCTCTGTCACAGCTTCTTAATTCTGCCGCTGTGGCACAAAAGTAGCCACATACATATGTAAATGAATTAGTATGGCTGTGTTCCAATACAGCTTTATTTACGAACACTGAAATTTGAATTTTTATAACTTTTCTACGTCACAAAATATTATTCTTCTTTTGACTTTTTTTCAATCATTTCAAAAGGTAAAAACAATTCTTAGCTTACAGGCCATTCAAAAACAAGTGGTAGGCCAGATTTGGCACAGCTGTAGTTTACTGACCTCTGATCTATACTGCAGATTGAATATACTCCCACTTAATTCTTTCTCGAAAACATCTGCTCAGTGACTCACTCAACCAGTCCTTGAAAAGATCCCCTTCAAAGCATGAATACCTTCAGATTCAAGTTGGTCCAGGCCATACGAGGCAGCTGTATTAACGTGAGTAATCGATGGAACAACAGTTCTTCTCTCAGAGGACGTCTCCGAAGCAGGAAGTGCAGGGGAAATGCTGGGTTCCCCCACCATTATTCCAGGGGGTGTCACTGGAGATCCCAGAACTGGTGTGAACTCCTCATCTGGCCCTGTGACTGTGTCCGTTTGTTCTGCCAAACACAACAGACAGGACTTGACCCACAAGATAATCATGATGGCAAATGTAAGCATGTGCTTTCACTTTTTAGGCAAGAAATGATTAAACCAATATCACACAGTACAGTAAGTTTGGCACTTGGGTTAGCTGTCCTTTCCCATACTGTATTAATCCAACTCCTCAAAGAACAGACTTTCAGGAAAATGTGTTGTCTTCCAGGAAACGTATTATCTCTAATCAGAACTTTGTTTTTAAATTTTAATCTCCCATTTATTCTATTGGCAATATTATGGATGTTGTAGGATTTTATATTACATATTGCCAAAGGTAAAATATTTAACAAAAATGTATTAAAATATATTTCAAAGACTACTTTGGAAAGACAGAATGTCTTTCTCAAAATCAAGTCATAGAGTAAGAGCCTTGATCTGGGTCTGGAATGTCAATTTAAAAGCAGCCAAATACAGCCCCAGGAATTCCCAAGTCCAGAGACTCTGGAACAGTAGTAGCTTTCACACAGCTTTAAAAACTTCACTGCCTTTCAGAGATCAGAGCATTTGAGGGCCTCCTATATAGAAAGCACTTTGTAGACATTATTTCAAATTCTTAAAATAACCTATAAAACAGATAGGCATTATTTAGAGGTGAACAACCAAAGCTTACAGAAGTTAAGAAACTTAGCTTGAGGCCACAATATTAGTGAAAGCCAAATTTGCGATTCAAATTCAGGTCCACGCTGTTTTCACCTCATCCCTCCGGCTCCTTGCAGCAGTTACCAAACAGGAAGAGCCTTAGAGCCTTCTCAGAGGGTCTGGCCTGTGAGGACCCAGAGGTGAGCCACCAGGAGACCTTACTTACAAACTAAACCCTTGTCCCTTTTTTTTTTTTTTTTTTTTGAGACGGAGTCTCGCTCTGTCGCCAGGCTGGAGTGCAGTGGTGCAATCTCAGCTCACTGCAAGCTCCGCCTCCCGGGTTCAGGCCATTCTCCTGCCTCAGCCTCCCGAGTAGCTGGAATTACAGGCACCCGCCACCACACCCGGCTAATTTTTTGTATTTTTAGTAGGGACAGGGTCTCATGTTGGCCAGGATGGTCTCAATCTCCTGACTTCGTGACCCACCTGCCTCAGCCTCTGAAAGTGCTGGGATTACAGGCGTGAGCCACCGCGCCCGGCCAACCCTTGTCCTTGTAAGGCTCTGTCACACCTCTTCAAACAAGACACAGTTCGCACCCCTTTCCAGGTAAAGTGGTGTGTGTGTGTGTGTGTGTGTATGCACGCATGCACGTCGGCTGCCAGTGTCCACTGCCTCACTCGTTCTATTCCTTGTCCACTTAACAGAAGAGATCCACCCCCAAAACAGAGTCCAATTTCCTCCCTTACAGACCTTCCACAGTGGGAGTAACTTCAAAAGACAAAGGGATGACTGTAGTTGAAACTGTAGTGGCCAGAGGCTCCCCTCTTCTTGACAGCTGAGTAACACCAGGAACGTCAGACACAGGAGAGGAGTCCTCCTTTTCTTCCTCAGTCTTGCCACTGTCTCTGATAAGCTCCAGGGTAGCAACCTGCTCTTGTGTCACCACGGATAAAGTGGCATCTGGCTCTTGAACAGCTGTTGTCATCTCTGGAGTGATGATGTCTTAAAAGGGGGAAAACATTTTAAAATAGACCAAATCCCTATTTTAAAAACAACAAAAAGAATCATGATATGATTAAAAACTTGGGGGGAGGAGAGCAGATGCTATTTCAGGAACTGGGAAAGCAAAGAGAGAACTCAGAAATAAAATGACAGTAAATAAATGTTTTCTCTGTCACTGCTTTCAGTAGTTGTGAATCAATCTACAACAGAGATAAAGAAGTTCATGGAAAAAGCTAAAATGAAATCTAAAACAAAGTAGGAAGATCAATAGCTGAGCTCCCTTTCAGGCACATGATTGAATGTCAACATAATCAGTTTGTTAAGAAACAAATTATACAGAACCAAGTTACACTCAAAAACTCTCAGAAACATTTGTATACGGTATATTAATTTTCACATTTGCATTTCTAGATGGTCAAGGAAGCTAGCATTTTAAAAGAAAGGAGTAATAATTACAATAACTAATATTTACTGAGTTTCTATGTTAAACACCATGGTAAGTGCACGGCATACAGTATCTTATGTATGCATCCTCCCATATGTGCTACAGGGAGATAGGTGCTAGTATCATTCCATGGAAGCTGCATCATAGCGCTCAAGAATGCAGGCTCTAGAGCCAACCTGCCTTAGTCACTTACTAGCTGTGTGATCATAAACAAATTATTTCACATATGTGGGCCTTGAGTTTCCTCAGCTATAAAATGGGGATAATAATAGTATCTATCTCATAGAGCTGCTACAAAGATTAGATAACACAAGTAAAATATCTAGTATTTGGTAAGTATTCAATAATTACCAGCTATGATAACTCCACTTTACAGAATTTAGGTTTAGAAAAGCTAAGGAGCCTACCTTTGGTCACATAGCCAGCACTCTTAACCACTGTGCTAAGCCCAAGGAACAACTTAGAGAGGCCTCTGTAGAAGATGCACACTTGCTTTTAGATCAGAAAAAGAAATGAATAGAACTGGTAGGGTATGACATTATCTGTCACAGGTCCACTTTCTGTACAACATTATAATTCCCTCAAATACAGTATTAAAGACTATTTATAATTATACTCTGCTTTCTCTTCAGATCATATAAATGTTTTGCCTTCTACAGACTACTTATAAGTCAAGATTTGCCTTCTTATGAAGGGGCTATGCTAGAAATTTCAAACACTGTACAGAGCAACAACTAAAAACTTAAATTTCTTGAAAACCTTACTGTCTCTCTTTTTTAAAATATTAGTTCTAGATACTAAGTATTTTAGCAAGATTGGTAAGTTATACAATGAAAAATAACATTCTAGGGATAACTTAAAAAAGGTTTCTCAAAGTTTTTATTAATGACATGCCGGGTGCAGTGGCTCACGCCTATAATACCAGCACTTTGGGAGACTGAGGTGGAAGGATCACAAGGTCAGGAGTTCGAGACCAGCCTGGCCAATATGGTGAAACCCCCATCTCTACTAAAAATACAAAAAAATTGGCCAGGCATGGTGGCACATTCCTGTCATCCCAGCCACTCGAGAGGCTGAGGCAGGAGAATTGCTTGAACCCAGGAGGTGGAGGTTGCAGTGAGCCGAGATCATACCACTGCACTCCAGCCCAGATGACAGGGCAAGACTCCGTCTCAAAAAAAAAAAAAAAAAAAAAAAAAAAAAAAGTTTTTATTAATGACATCATGGCATATCCTATTACTTTAAAAAAATGTTGCCTCGAAAACAATGTATTTGCTTTAAAATAATGTGTATTTGTTTGTTTTTCACTATAGGCAGTTCCTTTTCTTGGTACTCATCCAGTTTACACTATTTTTCCTTTTGAATTGAAGAGATTTTTACATTTGATGGATTAATATACCTGGTTACAGGACAAACATGTGAGTTAGGGTAAGGTTCTCACATGAGTTTCATATTTGCACTCTATATCATCGTTTGAATTTTGTCTCTCTTTTATTCCTTTCTCCAATATTACCGTAAATCCCTAGAGAGCCAGGATTCATTGTCCTTCTGTACCTCTAGCACGTAGGGCAACGCTCTGTTTGCCACAAGAAGACAATAACATATAGTTTTACCATTTTAAGCAGTAGGAGTTCTCTATGTTGCCCTCATTTTTGAAAGCATAATGAACACTTTTGAGAACACATATACAAAAATAAATATGCAGGCGCTGTTTGTAGTTTTATGAAATAGCAAGAAATGTCAAAATGCATAGTATCTTGAATAAATAATTGCTGTTAGAGAAAGAAAAGTGAGAACTAGAAAGAGTAATAAAAAATTTTTAAATAAACTTTAAATTTTCCTAACATCTCTCATTCTTCCTACTTCATGTTGGAGAAAAAATAATTATAGATTTTTTTTTTTTTTTTTTTTTTTTGAGACGGAGTCTCGCTCTATCGCCCAAGCTGGACTGCAGTGGCTGGATCTCAGCTCACTGCAAGCTCGGCCTCCCGGGTTTATGCCATTCTCCTGCCTCAGCCTCCCGAGTAGCTGGGACTACAGGCGCCCGCCACCTCTCCCGGTTAGTTTTTCGTACTTTTTAGTAGAGACGGGGTTTCACCATGTTAGCCAGGATGGTCTCGATCTCCTGACCTCATGATCCACCCGTCTTGGCCTCCCAAAGTGCTGGGATTACAGGCTTGAGCCACCGTGCCCGGCCTATAGATTATTTTTAAAACCTGATCTTCAGTTGAAGCAGCTGACTCAAAGGGCTGACTATAATCTCAACGTACTCATCTGTTAATAATATCCAAAAACACCAGAAATCAATGAATATTCTGAAGAAGATAATGTCCTAAGTGGTCCCTGGACTCTAAATGATTAGCATTTGAGTTGTTTACTTCAGAAAAATACTTATGATCACCTGAAACTGAGTAGTAAAACATTTTAGCTATTCTATAACAACTGCTGTCAAAAACTGCAATCTTTCCCATTCCTTTTAACTCTATGGGACAAAAAAAAAGTAAAACAAAAGGAATAAATTGACTGTTTCTCTTGGTACAAAGAACATTTAGAAATTGTTTGATTTTGGATAAGGTAGGCCTGCATGGTTCTCTATCCTCATTTGGAAATCCACTGAAAGGATATTTACTGAGTACCTACTATGTGCCAGGAATTGTGCTATGTGCTAGGAATAAAAAGAAGTGGCCTGTTAAAAGATTACAATTTGCTGAGGCAATTATGACTAAGAACCATATTCAAAAATCAAAATAATCAGGAAATTACCAATTCCATTTTACTTGCTAGGCTGTATTAATAGAAGCCAATACAAGTTTAGTACATAAGAATCATGGATTCAATTGTGCAGTGAACAGTCTGGGGCTATATGACTTAATGCTCTAAAAATAAAAGTTCTATGAAGAACTGAAGTAAACTTGTTGCTCAGTCATATCTAAGGTCTTCATGGCCATGTGAACCCAACTCCATGTAAAAACCAACTTACAAGACATTTTATGGAAGCTTCTATGAAAACTTAACAGCATACTAGGTCTTTCAGTCTTTAAATAAAAATGAATTAGACATGTAAAATTCAATCTTTCTTTTGTCATTTATCAGGTGATCTTTCACCATTTTAATTCAATCTCAACACCTTATAAAACATATTACTGATTTGATATTTTCCATTAATTGGGCTCATTGGCTGAAGTAACAGTTGTACATGTTTCAAAACAAATTGAAATGAGCATGTAAACATTACACTAAGCTTTTCCTTTCCAATGTTGTTATCTGTCCAACTACCCATAATAAAAGAAAACCATTATCCGTCAACAACAAATAGAAGGCTTTCCACCTTATAATATTCACAGATGCAAAGGCCAAAAGAAAGTAGAAAATGCAGAACCAAGCAAGCAGATGATTTATCTTCCACCCTACCTACCCTTCCTTATTTCTAAATGTTCTCATTTTAGGAAAACAAAATTAGAAAATTCATATAGTTAATACCATGAGATAACTACAGTACTTACATAAACTTTTTTTGTAACAAATATAAGGGATGTGAGCATATTTTACAATGTGCATGTAAGTATCCAAGATTGTTTATTATAGTTTAAAAAATATAGCTAATTCTTTCATATTTTCTTGTATGTTTATACATTTTCATAGTAAAATGTTTGAAAAATATTAGTCTAAAATAAAAATAATGGTATCAGGGTTTCTCAACCTCAGAGCTATTAACATGTTGGCTGGGATAATTCTTTGTTATGAGGGGCTGTCCTACGTAGTCTAAGATATTTAGCAATATCTTAGCACCCCTCAGTTCTAACAATGAAAAATGTCTCCAAACATTGCGAAATGTCCCCTGGGGGAAGGGTAAAGCAAAACAAAACTATCCCCCATTAAAGAACACTGGTCTATAGGCAGGATTTATATTTGGGTGTAATTTTTTTTTCTTTTTCTTTTTTGAGAGGAAGTTTCGCTCTTGTCGCCCAGGCTGGAGTGCAGTGGCACACTCTTGGCTCACTGCAACCTCTGCCTCCCAGGTTCAAGCAATTCTCCTGTCTCAGCCTCCCGAGTAGCTGGGATTACAGGCGCCTGCCATCACGCCCAGCTAATTTTTGTATTTTAGTAGAGATGGGGTTTCACCATGTTGGCGAGGCTGGTCTCAAACGCCTGACCTCAAGTGAGCTAGCTGCCTGCCTTGGCCTCCCAAAGTGCTGGGGTGACAGGAATTGGATGTAATTTTTATATAAAATAGATGATGTATTTGTATGCTTCTGCTTTTCTTCATTTTTCAAATTTCATTTTTTTATTCCTTTTCAGAGAAGGGGTCTCACTATATCACCCAGCCTGGTCTCAAACTCCTGGGCTCAATCAATTCTCCCACCTCGGCCTCCCAAAATGCTGGGATTATAGGCATGAGCCACTGCACCTGGCCTGCTTTTCATTAAAACTTCAATCTATTTCTAAATTGCCATTAAAAAAAAAAATTGAAAGTTTCTAAATTAAACCAAAGCTTGTTTTTCTTTTTCTTTCTTTTACCTTTCATTGTATTTCCCAAGAGTTGGTCTGCCTCAGACTCATATTCTGAGACAGAAACAGTGGTCTCTAAGAAAAACAGGGCATTGTTTTCCTTGGTAGATTCCGTGAAGTCTCCCGTACTTTGGAGCAAGTTCACAATGGAAACTTTCATGTCTTCCATTAGACTTGTGGGGGTAAAGGAAATTTGATCGGTGAAAGCAGGTGATCTCTCATTCCCATGCACTATTAGCAAGGCTGTGCCCGTGTGTGTTTCTCCTTCAGGCAGCTCCAGAGCCACCTCTGCAGCCTCTGTCCAAGGCTGGCCCCCTTCCATACCCTCATGGTTTACTTGTGCTGTCTGAGACATCTCCGTTCTCACCTGAGTCTCTTCATTGTCTCCAAGCTTGGGGGTCCTTATCCGGCTTACACTCTCTAATTTGGTGTCATCCCACTCATCACTTGAGGCAGAGACAGCTGGAACAGCTGCGCTGACACTCACTGTGACTTCTGGGGCTCCCAGCAGACTGTCAGTTTCTCGCTCAACACTCAGGGTGTACTCGGAAGTTGCGAGTGGTTGCTTGGTAGCAGCAGCCTGGGTGTTATCAGCTGTCATCTGCGAAGGCTTCTCCTTATCAGGTGTGAGGCTTCCAGGCTCAGTGCCTGCTGTGGACTCAGCACTAGGAAAATAAGTTGTCCTGTGATCTGTGTCTGCTTCAAATTTCTCAGTCCTCAGATTGGTGGTTAGCATTTCCTTAGTATTCACATAGGATGAAGGTGAATGTCCCAAACCAGCCCCTTCCTGACTTTCAGTTGCAAGTGATTGGTTATCCATATACTTCAGAAAACCTTTTGTGGTTTCTGTGATCTCTTCTACAATGGGCTGAAAGTTAGTGCTTGTAAGGAGTTCCTCCTTTCCATCAATAGTCAGAGAAGCAGTCGCAGTGATAGCCATGGTTAACATGGCCTTGGAAAGTCCACTTTCAGGAGGTATTCTCTCTGGTTGGCTGGAACCAAATACTTCTTCAACTGCTGGGACAGCTGACTCAGTAGCAGAGGAAACACCAGGGCGTTCAGTCTGCATGAGCCCAGTTCGTCCAGGCTGGGTTTCTTTGTTAATAGAGAATGCTTTATTTAATGATGTTGCCGATGGTCCTGCTGACACCATCATTGGATCTTCAGAGACCACCAGTTGGGGAGTCTGCTTTGAGGTAATGGAGCTATTTTCTAGGTCATCGGTGTTCATCTTATCAGACTGCCCTTTTTCCGCATGAACATGTGCTATCTCCCTCCTTTCTATTTTGGGGAAGGCCAGACATTGTGTGGCAACGTTGAAAAGTAGAAGGCTACAGAAAGCCAGACAAATGTGCAATACAATCGGTCCACTCATAGTGGAAGAGAAATGGCACATACACTGGCAGAGTTGACAAGTCCAGTAATTGAATCCTGCAGAAAAATAAAGCATATCAAACTGTCATATAAATACGTGTTGTAAATAAGTCTCTTTAAATTAAACCGTAAGTAAAATAATCTCCTTGACTTTATAACACACAGAGATGGTAGGTAGGAGAGGACTGTTCTATTTCTTTGTACCTTTGAGACATGGATAACCCAGTTCATTTTTCCCTGCTGAATTTTGCTGATTTAACTTGAGGTTCCCTAGAAAAAGGTACACATAGTTCAAGTATTAAGTTCATTGTTTCTTAAATACCTACTTGAAATAAATTACCCTTGAAGTCACATTTGCAATATTCACTCCAAATTCCTCTATTAACCATGTAGTCAAATGATGTAGAAATAACATGTCAAAGAAATAAAAAGTAAGTCTTACACATTCATTCAAATAACTTTTTAAGTATTGCCACATTCTGAATGTTTGTGGCCCCCAGAATTCATGTGTTGAAACCTAATCAGCAACATGGTGGTATTAGGAAGTGAGGCCTTTGAGAAGTGATGACTTCATGAGGGCAGAACCCTCATGAATGGGATTTGTGCCCTTATAAAAGAGACCCCAGGGCCAGGCACGGTGGCTCACACTTGTAATCCCAGCACTTTGGGAGGCCAATGTGAGTGCATTACCTGAGGTCAGGAGTTAGAGACCAGCCTGGCCAACATGGTGAAACCCCGTCTCTACTAAAAATACAAAAATTAGCTGGGAGTGGTAGCAGGCATCTGTAATCTCAGCTACTCAGGAGGCTGTGGCGTGAGAATCGTTTGAACCTGGAAGGGGGAGATTACAGTGAGCTGAGATCATGCCATTGCACTACAGACTATGCAACAAGAGCAAAACTCTGTCTCAAAAAAAAAAAAAAAAAAAAAAGAGAGACCCCAGGCCAGGCGTGGTGGCTCACGCCTGTAATCCCAGCATTTTAGGAGGCCGGGACCAGCAGATCACTTGAGGTCAGGAGTTTGAGACCAGCCTGGCCAACATGGTGAAACCCCATCTCTAAAAAAAATACAAAAATTAGCCAGGCATGGTGGCGCAAACCTGTAATCCCAGCTGCTCGGGAGGTTGAGGCAGGAGAATTGCCTAAACCTGGGAGGTGGAGGTTGCAATGAGCTAAGATCATGCCACTGCACTCCAGCCTGGACAAGAGACTCCATCTCAAAAATAAATAAATAAATAAAAGAGGGCCAGGCGAGGTGGCTCAAACCTGTAATCCCAGCACTTTGGGAGACAGAGGCAGTCAGATCACCTGAGGTCAGGAGTTCAAGACCAGCCTGGCCAACATGGTGAAACCCCATCTTGACTAAAAATACAAAAAAATTAGCTGGGCATGGTGGCAGGCATCTGTAATCCCAGCTACTTGGGAGGCTGAGGAAGGCGAATCACTTGAACCCAGGAGGCAGAGGTTGCAATGGGCTGAGATCGTGCCATCACAGTCCAGCCTGGGTGACAAGAGGGAAACTCCATCTCGAAATAATAAAATAAAATAAAGAGACACCCCAAGAACTCCCTGGCCCCTTCCACCATGTAGGACACAGCGAAAAGGTGCCTTCTGTGAACCAGAAAGTGGGCCCTACCCAGACACCAAATCTACTGACACCTTGACCTTGGACTTCCCAGTCTCCAGAACTGTGAGCAATAAACTTCTGTTGTTTACAAACATCCTGTTTATTATACTTTGTTATAGCAGCCCAAATGGACTAAGAAAAGTATGTTTGAAAACACTAAATATCAGCATTAAATGCTGAATACCAGTTACTTTTAAGAGTTTTTCAAAGTAAGTAAATAGTTTTCAATGAAAATGTGTCTTTTAGCTCTTTTTCTTCAGCGAGGCAGCCGAGCAGCAGACGCAGAGATGCAGATCTTTGTGAAGACCCTCATGGGCAAGACCATCACCCTTGAGATCGAGCCCAGTGACACCATTTAGAATGTCAAAGCCAAAATTCAAGACAAGGAGGGGTATCCCACCTGACCAGCAGCGTCTGATACTTGCTGGGAAACAGCTGGAGGATGGCCGCACTCTCTCAGGCTACAACATCCAGAAAGAGTCCACCCTAAACCTGGTGCTGTGCCTGCGAGGTGGCATTACTGAGCCTTTCCTCCACCAGCTCACCCAGAAATACAACTGCGACAAGATGATCTGCCGCAAGGGCTATGCTTGCCTGCACCCCCGTGCTATCAACTGCCGCAAGAAGAAATGTGGCCACAGCAACAACCTGTACCCCAAGAAGAAGGTCAAATAAGGTTCTTCCTTCCTCGAAGGGCAGCAGCCTTCTGCCCAGGACCCATGGCCTTGGAGCCACAATAAAGTGTCCCTTTCGTTGACTACAGCAGAAAACAGAAAAAAAGAAAGAAAGAAAATATGTATTTTTAAATGCTTAAATCATTTGTTATTCTCTGCAACAACTATACAAATTACAGGCAAAACATGTTTCAAAATTGAAGGATTAGAAAAGGTTTAAGAGTTTAAGCAAGGTTAATAGTTTCAGAAAAAAAATATTTTAAAATTAGCAATCTTTACTGAATATCCATTATTATAAGATAAAAAATGTATTATAGTATTTAAAATAAACTACTCACATTCTCATTACAACTAAAACGATATTAAAATTGTTAATTTCCCCCCAATTTAAGAGTTTCAGCTCTTTTTTTAATCTATTTTGCTGAGTAGGACCTTTTCTCTTCCCATCATCAGAAATTTCTCAGAGATGTTGCAAGTTTTCTAGAAAATTAAACCTTGAAACTAAAATTCTAAAATAAAAACCTCAACTTTATAAAGTTTACATTTTTTTCTTTCTTTCACGTCTAATCATTCCATGATCTAAGTTGAGCAAATGATGTGCACATGTGAAATTTATAAATTTATTATCATAGGGCCTTCTTCCCTTAAGGAGTTTCAAAGCTTCCACGTGTTATCTCATTTAGTCTTGTAGGTCCTTTCAAGAAGGAAGAAAGGTAAAGTCCTCAGGACATGATCTACACAGCTGAAGACAAAAAGAAGGCTGAATTTTCTTTCCTTCCTCTTTTTTTTGTTTTTTTTGTTTGTTTGTTTGAGACGGACTTTCACTCTGTCGCCCAGGCTGGAATGCAGTGCGAGTCAGCTCACCGCAACCTCCAGCTCCTGAGTTCTTGTGCCTCAGCCTCCCGAGTAGCTGGGACTACAAGCATGCACCACCATGGCCAGCTAATTTTTGTATTTTTATTAGAGATGGGGTTTCACCATGTTGGCCAGACTAGTCTTAAACTCCTGACCTCAAGCGATCCAACTGCCTCAGCCTCCCACAGTGCTGAAATTACAGGTGTGAGCTCCCCTCCCCTTCCCTTCCTTCTCTTTTTTTCTTTCCGCAGGCTGGACTTGAACTCCTGGGCTCTAGCAATCCTCCTGCATCAAGCTCCTAAGTAAGTAGGACCACAGGCACGCACCACCACACAGCACAAGAAGACTGACTTTTTCTACGTGAGAAAAAAAGGAATCCATGCATTTAGAGCCAAGGCTTCCTGCCAACTACCACCACCATATGAGTGTACCATCTTGGAAATTGGTCCAGCAGCCCCAGTCAGCCCTTCGGATGACTGCACCCCTGGCTGACATCTTGACTACACCTTCTTGAAAGACTTTGTGCCAGAACCACGCAGCTAAGTTACTTCCAAATTTGTGATGCATAGAACTGGTACAAAATAACAAATAATTATTGTTATTTCAAGCCACTAAGCTATGGGGTAATTTGTTACACAGAAATCTTGAGTCCACGATGCTTCAGGGAAATACAGGAATGGAATGGCATCATGAGTATAATAGTGTCATGTGCAGAAAAGAAACAGCATATCAGGGATTACAAATTTAGCAGAAGAAAACGGAAGCCAGAGATGACTAAAAGAAACGTTAAGTCCGCAAAGAATCTGCAAGGATAATGAGAGGGATGCTAAGTTTCCCCATATGCAAATGGAGGTTTGAAACAAACATATCTGAATATTAAATTACATACTGTTAGCTAGCATTGTTTTTGTTTGTATGTTTGTTTTTGAGATGGGGTCTCACTCTGTTGCCCAGGCTGGAGTGCACTGATGCCATCTCGGCTCACTGCAACCTCCGTCACCCAGGTTCAAGTGATTCTCCTGCCGCAGCCTCCCAAGTAGCTGGGATTACAGGTGCCCACTACCAGACCCAGCTAATTTTTGCATTTTTAATAGAGATGGGGTTTCACCATGTTGGCCAGGCTGGTCTCGAACTTCTGACCCCAAGTGATCCACCTGCCTCAATCTCCCAATGTGCTAGGATTACAGGCATGAGCCACTGTGCCCATCTTTTTTTTTTTTTTTTTTTGAGACAAGAGTCTTGCTCTGTCACCCAGGTTGGAGTGCGGTGGTGCGACCTCAGCTCACTGCTCCCTCCACCTTCTGGGTTCAAGTGATTCTCCTGCCTCAACTTCCTAAGTAGCTGGGATTACAGGTGCCCGCCATCACACCCAGCTAATTTTTGTATTTTTAGTAGAGACAGGGTTTCACCATTTGGCCAGGCTAGTCTCGAACTCCTGACCTCAAGCGATCCATCCACCTCAGCCTCCCAAAGTGCTGGGATTACAGGCGTGAGCCACCACACCTGGCTGCATTGTTCTTTTCTAAAAAGAGAAAATGGCAAAGATATTTGATAAAGAGGAAACAGCATGTGCCACAGCATGTCAACATTCTGGACATTAGTTATCACTGTACTTTAGATGAGCCAGAATGTACTCTAATTCATAGCCAGGTAACAGATCACTGAATTTGGCTTGATGCCTCTATTTGCCTTCCTTAAAACAAAAACGTAGTGAAGGGGCCAGGTGCAGTGGCTCATACCTGTAGTTCCAATGCTTTGGGAGGCCAAGGCAGGAGGATCATCTGAGTCCAGGAGTTTGAGACCAACCTGAGCAACAGGGCAAAATCTCATCTCTACAAAATTAGCCAGGCACATGCCAGTAGATTCAGCTACTCGGAGGTTGAAGTGGGAGAATCACTTGAGACCGAAAAGTCAAGACTGCAGTGAGCCATGATCACACCACTGCAGTCCATTCTGGGCGACAGAGAAAAGCCCCTGTCTCAAAAACAAACAGACAACAACAACAACAACAACAACAAAAACATATGAGGCCTGGCACAGTGGCTCACACCTGTAATCCCAGCACTTTGGGAGGCCGAGGCGGGCGGATCATGAGGCCAGGAGATTGAGAACATTCTGGCTCACATGGTGAAACCCCGTCTCCACTAAAAATACAAAAAAATTAGCCAGGAGTGGTGGCGGGCGCCTGTAGTCCCAGCTCTTCAGGAGGCTGAGGCAGGAGAACGGCATGAACCTGGGTGGTGGAGCTTGCAGTGAGCCAAGATCACGCCACTGCACTCCAGCCTGGGCGACAGTGGGAAACTCCATCTCAAAAAAAAAAAAAAAAAAAAAAAAAAAAAAATATATATATATATATATATATATATATATGATAGCTGTGAAACAAGAGTATTGACAGTCAATGAAATTACACCTTTGGGTTTCTGTTCAGACAAATTCACCTACTAAATTCTATCTACGTGCTTGAAGAGTCATAAAAGCTATAGAACGCTATGGTTCATTTCTGATCCATTCAGGTAGCTGCTCCTTCCTAAACAAATACTTTTTCTATTCAGTGAAATCTTACTGAACGTGTGGCCTAAAACCTTGGCCCACATGACCCCATACTTCTGAATAAAAATCTGAAAACCCCAGGCCATCATGAATGGTAATAAGAGTTTAGAGGGCCTTGGGCTGGCATCAGAAAAATGATTCCTGAATCGTAACTTTATTGATGCTAAAACTTGCTTATATGATACTGAGCAAGTGGCCCCAGTTTCTCCTTTGACAAAATCAGGAATTAAAATAATCATTGAAATCCCTTCTTCATCCATGATTTTATTCTTACACCTCACCTATATGACATAAAATAAAAATACAAATATTTCTATATTCCTATAATGTTGCCATCAAGTAGGAAAGGCGCTCAAATGGTGGAGCAGATGCTTTATGCGTTATGTGTATGTTATGGAGTCGTGTGGACTGAGAGAAAAATTTTACAAACAAATCAGACCAAGGGAAGAAGGGATAGATAATAAAGACTTAATACAGCCCCACTGCCTTTCCAAAACATAATTTTCCTTCAAAGTTTTATTTTCACCTGTATCTTGGGTTTTAGGATTTTTGTGTGGAGGGAATTCTGCTATTGCTCCAAAAGACTTTCCTTCTGTGATTGTCAGCCACCTGCTTTCTAAATTCAGTGACAACAGAAAGAGTGGGGCTGAACCACAAGCCTTTGCTTTTTTCCCCCTTTTCAGAGGCATTTATGCAAGCTTTCTCTATGTCTGTGTATTGAGGCCATATGTTCCCTCTCCCCACTATTGAAAGCAACGCTTGTACGTTAAAAGGAAAAAAGACAACCTGTAAGAAGAATAACAGGGAACACGCCTGCAACTCAGATAAACTGATAGATGACCTTCAAATTCCCGGATTTTCTCCATCTTTCAAAGCCCAGTATAGGTTCAGGTAGCCACTCCCATTAGTCTGATGTCCCACAATGGGAGTTACATGACGCTCAAAATAAATAAAAGAAGACTGTTGTCAATTTGACAATATTTCTAAACCTAAATAACCATCTGCAACCATATTTTAAGCCTTTTCCTTCTTCCTCAATACTGTATCCCCTTCCTGGCAACGTGCCTGACACAGAAGAAATGCTCAGTAAATATTGGCTGAACAAACAGATGAATGTCTATAGCCCACTTTGCTGGAAGAAGTGGAAGGAGGAGAGATTCCATTGCATATTAGAATTCTGTGTCTTAATTATCTTCAATTAGCTCAATCATAAGAATATTTAACAAACAAACAAAAAGAACATTCCTCTTACTTTTCCCTCCCACTGTGTATTTGGATGCTGCTTTCTTTTCCCTCTCTCGATGCAAATTAATTCAGATAAATAAGCTCTAACCAAATTACCAACTGATGTTGGGTATCAGCTTTGAATAGCTTAAAAAGCGTCTCCTTCAGAGCAGGTCAGTAGCACTTTGTCGATCATTTGCTATCAAGGTATCTATCCTAATAGCTTGGCATTCTTCTGAACAATTTACGCATTTCTGCCACCAGTGAGCAAGATAAGCTGTTCTGTCAGGCATTATCTTTGACAACCTTACATAGCTACAGTCCAGAATCTGTTTCTTTGTCAAGTCTAGGCATATTCAAGTTTCAAAGACAAATGAAAGGCAACATAAAAAAATACCAGCCTTGGCCATCTGGTTAATTAGATTTTGTAAGCACTGGGTCAATATTTTTTCCAACTAAAATGAATACTGCTATTTCAGTACGTTACCAAAATGAAAACACAAAAGGGAAACCAATATGTTAAATCATTCTCACCAGTGATGAAGCTACTATTTCCAGCGTAAACTGAGTTTCACATATAATATTAAGGCACAATGAGCATCGCCCCAAGAGTACTCAAGACAAAGGAGGACTGTAGAGTTTGCCAATAAACTGGTGACAGTTTGCTTTATATTTTCCTTTTCTTATGATACACACAAAAACTACAGAGAGCTACTGTGGGGTAGGTGAAGAAAGCTACCTCATCTTGGCTTTTCATTGTCAACTGTAAGTTACTTTGATGACACTTCAAACATAACCATCTTCATCTGAACTTTGGTGGCCACCTTGAACTCTTCTCTCCTTTACATTCTAGATTCACAACTGCTGTGGATCCTCCTCTCATAACCTCTTTTGGAATTGTAACTTCTGATCACCTCATTGGATTGTTAGTATTTTAAATGCCTCTTAATCGATGACCTTGTCTAGGCTCTCTCCTCTCCAATCTATTTTATATAATCCAGTATTTTATATAATCCAGATTTTTTTTTTTTTTTGAGACAAAGTCTCACTCTGTCACCAGGCTGGAGTGAAGTGGCGAGATGTCAGCTCACAGCAACCTCCGCTTCCCAGGTTCAAGCGATTCTCCTGCTTCAGCCTCCCAAGTAGCTGGGACCACAAGTGCGCGCCACCACTCCCAGCTAATTTTTGTGTTTTTAGTAGAGATGGGGTTGCACCATGTTGGCCGGGATGGTCTCAATCCCTTGACCTCATGATTCGTCCACCTCAGTTTCCCAAATTGCTGGGATTATAGGTGTGAGCCACCACGCCCAGCCAGTTTATTCTGAAGACTAAAAATTGCAATAATCAATCAAAGACAGCTACCACTTGGGAGCTGCTATGTGCCAAGCATTCTAAGTGCCCAATGGAAATTATCTTATTTAATCCTTACAACAACCTAATAAGGTAGATACTGTCGTTATTCCCACTTTTTAGATGAGGAAAACAACAGGCCAGTAGAGGATAAGTAACTTGCCTAAGGAATAGTGTCTGTTTTTGATCTTTTGGATTCTGCAAGAATTCAAGATCCCTACCTTTGCCACACAACTCTCTGCTTTCCCAAAACACAGCATATAATGTCCCCAAATATACAATTGCCAAGGTCCATATCTAATAATGCAACCCCACACCATGGTGCCCAGTATAAACACCATCATCAGTCACATACATAGCACTTTTAAGTGCCATACTCATCTCAGGCTCTTAAGTTGGTGTTTTGTTTTGTTTTGTTTTCGAGATGGAATCTCGCTCTGTTGCCCAGGCTGGAGAGCAGTGGCATGATCTTGGCTCAAAAAAACCTCCACTTCCCAGGTTCAAGCAATTCTCCTGCCTCGGCCTCCCGAGTAGCTAGGATTATAGGCACCCACCACCATGCCCCACTGATTTGTGTATTCTTAGTAGAAATGGGGTTTCACCTTGTTGGCCAGGCTGGTCTCGAACTCTTGGCTGCGTGATCCACCCACCTTGGCCTCCCAAAGTGTTGGGATTACAGGCATGAGCCACCATGCTCAGCATTCAGGCTCCCAAGTTTTGAGGATGACACTGTACGACCCATGGTTCCCTGCCCAGGTATCCAAACCCTGGCCTCCCAGGTCACGTCCCATTCTGGCCCATTCTTTCCCCACCCTTCTCCTAGCTCCTGTAGCATGAATTGTCATGTAAGTCTCAGCACCTCAAATGAGATTGTGTTCTTTGCACACAAACACTAGTCTTTACCATTCCTTTTTTTGCCACATAATTAGCAATAAGGGTAGGCACAAAGAGGAGAGATTCCATAAATATTTGTTGGCATGATGTGAATATAAATAACCATTTAAGAATGTGAAAAAGAATGTTTAGAGTCTTTATTTTGTACTGTAAGTTTTTTTAATGACATTTCATGGTCTAACTGTGTCTAATTGTATGTTTTATTCAATACCTAGCCAATTTTGGCTACTTATTTAATGTGCCACTCTAACAATAACTTATATGTTCTCATTTCTGCTATATTTTAACGTTTCAGAGTTTATTTCATACACACACACACACACACAACAGACCAACAGTTACAGGTAGCAAGTCTTACAGCTTCAGGTCAACATGATTGAAATACCATCTCATCTTTTGAAATACAATTAGTGACTCTCTGATGAGGGGGAAAGTGTCTTAATAATCCTTGTGTCTTAATAATCTTTCCATTTTGTGTCTTTGTGTCTTAACAATCTTTCCATTTTGTTCTTTTCATGACCATTCCTCAATGACTAATTTATCATTGTCTTACTTTTTCTTTTTTTAAATCCTTAAGGTTCTTACTGCCAATACTATCTTATTGCCAATACTATTGTATTTATTTAAAGCTGAGCTTATAAAGACTTTCACCCTATTAACCCAGCTGTGGCACATGGCATTAAGGTACCACATTTCTGATTCACTGTGCTACTGACAATCATCACTGGTCTGTTATATTGGCTTTAGGATCTGGGCTGCAGCTATCCTTCACCATAAATTAAATAGCTGAATAACAGACGATCCTTTCAGCAGCATGTTCCATCACAATGGAAGGAGAAGGAGTAAGTAACCACAAAGAAAAGCATGGTCCCCCAGGAGGAAAGCAGCCCCAGAGCTGGCAGTAAAGAGGGTAAGTAGGCTGGGGTCAAAATAGCTACTCTGGAAACTAAATACCAGCAAAGCAATTTACCATCCCTGAAGACCATACCTAAGTCCTACATACTGAGCCCAAAAGCTTTAGTCTCTACAAATTAGTGATGTAGACAAATGAAGATATCCGTGCTTATTACCCCTAGAATATCATCTCATCCCTGGTAAAAGGAGATGGACTTGAAGATTTAAAAATAGGTTTCTTCGAGTTCCAGTTCTACCTTAGGCGAATCACTGAAACTCAGTTTTCTTGTTGTAAAGTAGAAATAACAATGCTTGTTATATTTTTTTGAAGGGTGGAGAACACACACAAGTGATAATAGACATAAAAGCCGTTTGAAAAAAAGTACAGTATCATGCAACATAAGACATACCAGCATGCTACTGACATGCATTCCCATCAAACTACAGAAATGTGAGCAATCTGAAGCATCCATAACATCAGCCACAAATGGAGCAGCATTTTTTTCACCAAGGTATTTCCATGGAGCTTCCCCTTTCAGTTTTCACGTAGACAATGCGACCTGAGAGGCTTCTGCTGTCTGCAGAATCCTATCCTGATCAATCTTGATCAACAAGCTCTTCTCCATCCATCAGACAGTTTATTTCAGTGACCCAACTGGACACTTCATTTTTGTTTTTTGTGGTACACAAATGTAGCCATTTGCTTGACTAGATCTCTAAGTAGTTGACATTTAAAGGGAAGCTGAAACTAGCTTCAGATACTTTTCTTATAATCACCAAGTAAACACAATATGGAAAAATAAGATTGACCTCACATCTTGATTAGGGAATGAGTTTTCATTTTACAAAAATTAAAACCAGGTTCCCTCTGAATAGACAGCTTCCCTATGTGAGAATTTTTATAAGTTCAATTAACAAAAATACAATTCCATACACAACTTTTCAGACAAACAGCTACAGAATAAAGGGCAAAGGACACCTTTAGTTGGAGAGTGGACGTTTTCCATAACAGATAAACCCATTTTCCTCATTTTGATTCTATACTTATATTTAGCATCAAACCATTTCTGCAATACCAAATTATAATATTGTAAAGATCTGGAAACTCCGGAATATATAGTAAGAAACCTCCCATGAAAACAAAGACAAATTCACATCTCCCTAATTGGCTCCGTTGCTGTAGCTACCTTATACTTGGTGAGCCTTGGGAATTTTTATGAATAAACTCAACCAATATCAAATCTGTCTGCTGCACAAGTGCTTGGTTCATTATTATGACAAATACAAAAAACACCACTTTATTCATAACAGCAAGTCAGAGTACCTTTAAATCTGTGTGTGTAAAAGAAGCAATGTTCTGATACTGTGAAACCTTACCCGGTTGTGTGTTTCAATAGATGCTACTGTGGGGTTCCACTGGCATGTGTGCCGAAGTCAATGACTGTAGATGCTTGGCTTAAAGGAGACTCCTTGGAGCCCAACAGCATCACTTGTCACCAAGGAAATAAACCAAAAGAAAGAGCAGGCATGTGAATTCTGACCACTCAAGAATTTTTGTTCTTTGGAGAAGAGATCCTTCAGAACTCTAGGGATGGTTTTGCAAACCACTCCACACTCCCCCTCAAGTTGCAAACTAAAACTTGCAAAGAAAGAAGGCAGACACTTTAAAGCAGCCATCTCTCCTCTCTTCCACATCAGTTCTGCACTGAAATTGGATGCCAAGTGCTAGGCGGATCCTCGGGATCATCTGGGAATGTCAAGGATTTCTCATCTTTGAGAACCCAAACTCTTAAGGGTCCTGTTTTGTTCGCTCCTGCTTGCTTCCTCGCCAGCCAAGGTTCTACATGTTTGGAATCTACACAGGTCAGATTCTGTCAGTGACCACGAGGCACATGAGATAATTTGGGCACCTCCGGCAGCACCTCCCAACTATTCCGGAGTCTCAAGCAGAGCCTCGCCTCCCTCAGGTCTAACCCGCAGGCCCTCTTTCTAATTAAGTGACCTTTCCAAGGAGCGTCCTCCAGCCGCGTCCTGGGGGACGGGTCAGCGGCTGAGCAAGGAGGCTCGACATCTCTGCGCTAAACACTCAACTGTTTGTTTTCTGCAAAGTGGCAGGACATATTTCGGTGGCGACCGCAGCCCCGATTCGCTCCTCGATTGTTGGGCTCTGAGTGGCACTGGGGACACTGCGATCGACGGTTTGAAAGGAGTAAACCGTTGTTTTCGGGAACTTCTCTCTCACTGCTACGGGATTGCGAGCGGAGGGAGAAAGAAAAGCCCACACAAAAGCAGCCAGCCCTGCAAGCTCCGCCAGCACAAAGGCCGGCTCGCTGGTGCGGAGCTAGGAGGCTGGGCTGGAGCAAGGAGTGCCGTGAGTCCTCCGAGGCCTGCGCGCCGCGCCCAGCGCGCCCGGAGCTGCCCCCGCGCACCCCGCACCTGGGCACCGCGCTCCGGAGGAGGCTCGGGGCGCACGCCTGGCGCACCCAGGGCTGCAACGCTCCCGGGACTGCACGCTCCCGGGACGACCCCACGTCACTGAGGCTCCGGTTCCGTCCCTGCCCCGGCGCCACGTCTGCAGCCGCGGCCGCCCAAGTGGCCGGAACCGGGCCCGTCCTCACCTGTGCGCCTTCAGCGGAGCAGCGCGCGGAGGACAGAGGCAGCGGCGGCGCGGGCGCTCGGCATCCCCGCGGCTGGCCTTGCGGCGGCGGCGGCGGCGACTCCCTAGCTGTCTGGGACGCTAGGGGGAGGGCGCTTCGCTTTGTTGCTTATTCATAAGGCCGCGGCTACGGCCGGGGATTGGGCGGTGAGTAGGTGTGCCCGCCCCGGCTCTGCTGGCACTGACAGCCGACGCCGTTGCCCCACGCCCCTCGGCGCCCACTTCCCCGCCTCCGCTCCCCCGCGGGGGTGGCTTCTGCTGGAGTCTGGGCACCTGGGACCCCTCAGAGATCCAGTGCTCCGCTTCCCGTCTTTACAACCGGAGCTTCTGCGGCAGCTCCGCTTCCCTACCTACAGAGAAAAGACCAGGGCACCGTTTACACAAGAAAAACCTCAATTTTGCTGGTCTTTGGTTCAGGCAAGGAGCGCAAATCTGAGACTGCAGAGTGTTCCTTGTGGAAACTATGGACAGCTTGGCAGGGCCCTTAAGTAGGACCCTTAAAGTAACTCTACACAGAATTTCCCTTTTCCGTCTCTCGGAGAGGTTGCAAACTAGTGCTAGTCATAAGTAAGGTTGATTGAGCCCTTGCACAAAAGTAGATGCTTTGCCCATTACTTTACCAGCTTAATCTGCGCGATAGAAGAGTAGACATTGTAGTCCTCATTTTCCAGGGTAGGAGGTTAAGGCTAAGGGCTGTGTAACTTGTCCAAGGTCATCCGGCTCGCGTGGCCGGATTTGTGTCCTCCATTCTTGAACCTCTCAAGGACTGTTTTCTTTTTCTGTTATTTCTAATGGTGTGGAAAGAGGTGTTGGAATCTAAAGGCCCATTCTGGAACAACCTCCCCAACCCTAGCATTTTACATTTGCAGAGCACTCTTCACATTCGTCCGCTATTGTGCTTTGAACTCCCTTCTTCATAATAACTTAGTCCCCTTTTGTAGTTAATTATAAACACCTTGAAGTCAGAGCAAGCGCTGGTTCACCTTTGACCCCCACACCTAACACAATGCATAGGTATGTACTGGTTTCTGTTTGTTTGTTTGTTTGTTTGTGAGACAAGATTTCTCTCGCCCAGGCTGGAGTGCAGTGACGCCATCATGGCTCACTGCAGCCTCGACCTCCTCCTGGGACCTCAAGCGATTCCCCACCTCGGCCTCCTAAGTAGCTGGGACCACAGGCATGCGGCACCATGACTAGCTAATTTATTATTATTATTATTATTATTATTATTATTGGTAGAGATGGGGTCTCCCTATCTTGCCCTGACTGGTTTCAAACTCCTGGACTCAAGCCATCCTCCTGCCTTGGCCTGTCAAAGTGTTTGAATTACAGACGTGAGCCACGGTGCCCAGCAGGTATGCACTGTTACCCATTCTACCTCCCTTTAGAAATTATTATCTATGTATAATCATGTATTGATTAATTAGGGGAATACATTCTGAGAAATGTATCCTTAGGGGATGTTGTTGTTATGCAAGCATAATAGTATACTTACACAGACCTAGATGATATAGCCTACTATGTACCAAGGCTATATGGTACAGCCTATTACTCCTAGGCTACAAGCCTGTACAGCATGTTACTATACTCGATACTGTAGGTAATTGTAACACAATGGTATTTCTATATCTAAACATTGAAACAATACGGTAAAAATACAGCATAAAAGATAAAAAATGGTGCATCTGTGTAGAGCACTTACCATAAATGGAGCTTATAGGACTGGAAGTTGCTCTGGGTGAGTCAACTCATGAGTGAGACTGTGAAGACCTCGGACATAACTGTACACTACTGTAATGTACATAATCGTACACTACTGACATAACTGTACACTACTGTAGTTATGTAGGATATAACTGTATACTACACTACTACTGTAGTGTAAACAATGTACACTTAGGCTGTACTGTGGACAAAAACATTTTTTTCTTCAATAATAAAGTAGCTTACCATTTTTACTTTATAAACTTAAACTTAATTTTTTTTAACTTTTGACTCTTTTTTTTTTTTTTTTTTTTTTTTTGAGACAGGGTCTCACTCTGTCACCCAGACTGGAGTCCAGTGGTGCAGTCACAGTTCATTGCAGCCTGGACTTCCTAAGTTCAAGTAATCCTCCTGCCTCAGCCTCCCCAGTAGTTGGGACTATGGGCACATGCCACCATGGCTGGGTAACTTTTGACTGTTTTGTAATAACACAGCTTAAAACACAAACATATTGTACAGCTGTTCAAAAATATTTCATTTCTTTATTTTCTTATTCTATAAGTCTTTTTCTATTTAAAAAAACAAAATTTTAAAAGGCCGGGCGTGGTAGCTCACGCCTGTAATACCAGCACTTTGGGAGGCCAAGGCGGGTGGATCACCTGAGGTCAGGAGTTTGAGACCAACCTGGCCAGTATGGCAAAACCCTGTCTCTACTAAAAATATAAAAATTAGCCAGACATGGTGGTGCGTGCTTGTAATCCCAGCTATTAGTGGGGCTAAGGCAGGAGGATTGCTTGAACCTGCGAGGCAGAGGTTGCAGTGAGCCAAGATCGTACCACTGCACTCCAGCCTAGGCAACAAGGCGAGACTCCATCTCAAAAAAAAAAAAAAAAAAAAAAATTAACTTTTTAAACTTTTTGGTTAAAAACCAAAACAGAAACACACACATTAGTCTGAGCCCATAAAGAGTCAGGATCATTATCACCTCCACATCTTGTCCTGCTTCAGCACCATGACTAACTCAGGTCTGGAAGTAGAATTCTGTACTTGGAACTTAGATTATCATGTGGCTACTGAGTCTCTAAGAAGAGTAGGATGTTAGAAAGGGATACTGAAAAGGAGGCAGGAAGATGTCAAAGAAACTTTGAGGACCATAACACACATAGAACAGTCATCTCCTATGATAACAAGGCCTTCTTCTGCAATACCTCCTGAAGGACCTGCCTGATGCTGTTTTACAGTTAACATCTTTATTTACAAGTAGAAGTAGTACACTCTAATGATAAAAGTATAGTACAGTAAATATATAAGCCAGAGTAACATAGACATTTGTTATTATCAAGTATATACTGTACATTACTGTATGTGCTATAATTTTATATGGCCGGCAGTGTGGTAGGTTTGTTTACACCAGCATCACCACACAAAGGAGAGTAATGCATTATGTTGCATTGCACTAGGATATTCCAATGGCTACCATGTCACTAAGTGATAGAAACTTTCCGGCTCCATCATAATCTTATGGGACCATCATTTTATATGCAGTTTGTGGTTGACTGAAACATTGTTATGGATACATGAGTACTTCCGGAATGTGATTGGATTGAGTTGAATCGATGAGGTTGGTTGGTTTGTTTGTTTTTAGACAGGGTCATGCTCTGTCACCCAAGCTGGAATTGAGTGGCCCAATCACTGCTTATTGCAGCCTCAACCTCCCCAGGCTTAAGCAATCCTCCCACCTCAGCCTCCCGAGTAGCTGGGAGTACAGGCGTATACCACCACACCAAGCTATTTTTTTTTTTTTTTTTTTTTTGTAGAGACGAGGTTTTGCCATGTTGTTCAGGCTGATATTGAACTCCTGCACTCAAGTTATCTGCCTGCCTTGACCTCCCAAAAGGCTGGGATGATAGGCGTGAGCAACCACACCTGGCCTGAGATCTGCTTTTTGTATATATTCAGTGCAATACATTGCACTGTGACCAGGTCTTCTATCTGGATTCTGTACCTGCCATGTAGATGAGCCACACCCAGCCTGACCACGTCGTATTTCAGCATTTTATTTTTAAGTCACTTGTTTGAAACTCAGACCACATCTTCTTGTAAAAACAATGTTATATAGTATGGCGGGGCTACCAGCTAGCCCACAATATTAAGTCTACTCAACCCAAATACAGGTAAATAATAGTACTAAAAAAAAAAAAAAAAAAAAACTACCCTGAATTCTGGGTGTTCTGACCAGATGGCCAGGCAGAAGAGGAGAGACAGCAAGAGGAAGGAATTCCAGTTCTTCTCACATTTACACACAAATTTGAGACATTCAAAGTTTCTTTGACATCTTCCTGCCTCCTTTTCAGTATCCCTTTCTAACATCCCACTCTTCTTAGAGACTCGTAGCCACATGATAATCTAAGTTCCAAGTATAGAATTCTACTTCCAGACCTGAGTTAGACTCAAAATTTTCCATTCTTCAAAATTACCCTTCTCTCATAGTAAAATTCCTGTCTCCCATTTCCTCAATATAAATTATTTCAGGTGTGCATTAAAAGTAAAGTGATCTTATTGGAAATCATTTATACTAGTCCTTTATCCTTCCAAAAATAGTTTGTACTGCTTTCAACAACTCTGCTTTATACAATTTATCTCAACCACTGCTATTGATACATGGCGGTGGTCATAAGATTTACTCTTCTCTTCCCTCAACACACACACACACACAAATTGTACGTTAAGGAAAGTTGTACTCTGCAAGTCAAATAACTAAATCCACATACAATGAATGTTATTAACCTTTTACAGGTAGAGCAAGAAACTGTGGGGCGGTGGGGGGGCAGGCAGTGGGGGGAGGTTTAAAGCTTGGGAATAATAAAAACTCCAATCAGGCCGGGCGCGGTGGCTCACGCCTATAATCTCAGCATTTTGGGAGGCTGAGGTGGGCAGATCACCTGAGGTCAGGAGTTCGAGACCAGCCTGATCAACATGGAGAAACCCTGTCTCTACTAAAAACACAAAATTAGCCGGGTATGGTGGCACATGCCTGTAATCCCAGCTACTCGGGGGGCTGAAGCAGGAGAATCACTTGAACCTGGGAGGCAGTTTGCGGTGAGCTGAGATCATGCCATTGCACTCCAGCCTGGGCAACAAGAGCGAAACTCCATCTCAAAAAAAAAAAAAAAAAAAAAAAAAAAAAACTCCAATCAAGGTAATAGGCAAGGAAACTTAGGAAGGCAATTTTAAAGTTGCCAGATTTAGCAAATAAAAATAGGAGATTCCCAGTTAAATTTGAATTTCAGATAAACCACAAACAAGTTTTAGCAAAAGTATGTCCCAAATATTGAAAGAATGGGACAGACAGTACTGAAACATGATTCGTGATTTATCTGAAATTCCAGTTTAACTGGGCATCCTGCATTTTATCTGATAGCCCTCTCAGTTTTAGGCAACTAGTTGGTCCTGGTTAGTAAAAACTCTTTGTGTCGGAGAGAAACTGGTCAAGTGTAGCAAAGAACAGGATAACCAACCCCCAAGAGCCAGAAGTGAACAATACCCATTCAAATACCGCACAGAGGGAAGAGCTTTGGCAATGCAGATGTGAGCATTATGATGTCCTTGGTGAGGCTGTCACTCAGTTGGGAAGAAATGCTTCTCAGTATGATCATTAATTGTTGTTAGTTTGATTCCCAGGTACCAAGTCCCATGTATATGGCACATGGGGCTCTGCTAAAACGAATATTTCTGTCTGCCTGACCTCTATAAAATTGTTATTCTGTATTATGTGAGCTGAATTGTTTGAGTCTGTTCCTAACACATATATTCATGCTCACAAAAATTGGGTTTCTGGTCTTGCAAAGTTAAGAACAAGGCCTCGAGCAGAGCTGACTTTATCAAGGTAAGTGCCACTTCAGAAGGATACTTAAAGACCAGGTGGCAGGTCCTCCCCAGACTCTGCATCACTGTTTGCTGAGGGCGTTTTTTTGTTGTTGTTGCAGTTTGTTTTGTCTTGTTTTTATTTGAAATTGTACCAACCACAAGGATTTGAGGCCATCGAATAAAATGAAATGGAAGAGCCACATGAGAAAAAACTTCTTGGAAGGTTGAGTTTACCTGAGATCTCCTCAAAAACCATTCCTGTTTTTCAGTGATTTTTCCTCCCTTTTTATAAAATTCCTTCCTTGGATTTTGTAGTTCTTATTGGCCCCCAGATACACAACAAAGAGGTCCCGCCATGGAAGACGAGGAACAGGAGCTGCTATGTAAAATAGGAGTCATTTGCAAGTTGGATATTTAAGTTCTCCCTGCAATAAATGGTCTTTTCCTTTTGGCCTTCCTAAAAGTTTATGAACATGAGCTTTTCAGCATCCTCCACTGTTCTCTGCCCAACTGCTCCCTAACTCTAATTCTCCATTGGGGACTTTCTTGTTGCTTTTAATTTTTTCTGTTTGTTGTTAGTTTTGAGACAGAGTCTCGCTCTGTTGCCCAGGCTGAAGTGCAGTGGCCCGATCTCAGCTCACTGCAACTACCTCCCGGATTCAAGCGATTCTTGTGCCTCAGCCTGTGGAGCAGCTGGGACTACAGACACACACTATCACGCCTGACTGATTGCTTTTAATTTTTTAAGTTGAAATTCTAATTCCCAGGGGTGGACTTTAGTGTAAAATAATATTGCTAAGTATACTCTACTCCCTCTTGGTATTCAATAAATATTTTATTTTTGTGGTGATGATGATGTAGATAATGGTAATCATGTTAGACAGAATCAGCTTCATTAATTCTGATAAATGTTTTCATTGCATCCAAAACTCTCAGAACACTTGGCATGACCAGTCTTGAACTACTGCAGTGCCAGTGGGCTTAGATTTTTACCTCCTACTAAATTATGTCATTGGTATGCAGTTTTTTGTAAAGACAAGTGGAAAGAATAAATCCCATAATAAAACAATTTTCCTTAAACAAGGCTTTGGAATAGACTTTTATACATTGTAGTTGCTTTTTTGTTTTGTTTTGTTTTTGTTTTTGTTTTAACAGAGTCTCCCTCTGTCGCCCAGGCTGGAGTGCAGTGGCACTACCTTGGCTCACTGCAACCTCCACCTCCTGGGTTCAAGCCATTCTCCTGCCTCAGCCTCCGAGTAGCTGGGATTACAGGTGTGCACCACCACACCAAGCTAATTTTTGTATTTACAGTAGAGACGGGGTTTCACTTGGCCAGGCTGGTCTCAAACTCCTGACCCCAAGTGATCCACGCACCTTGGCCTCCCAAAGTGCTGGGATTACAGGCGTGAGCCACTGCGCCTGGCCTATGGTTGCTTTTAACTGCTAATATAGAAGTCCACTACATTTACCTATCTTTATTACCTAACACTCAGGTAAATCTTCTTGCTTCTCTGCTCTCCCCAAGAAAGTTATTACAATTATAGAAGCAGAATATTGTATGCCTTACATTTGCTTCTTTAAAATCTATGCTTTTCAATATTCTCTTATTAAGTGTTGGATTTATTTAGGCCCTGAACTTTCTATTCAGTTCTAAGAAATGGAATTTTGTCTGTTGCCTTGAAAAAGCAAGATAGGAGAGGAACGGACCACTAAGCAGGCACAGAAAGAAACAAAATTACAAAAAGAATACAGTCATTTTAAAAAAGCTTTTTTAGATAAAGAGGCTGAAAACATTTACAAAAAAAAAAATCTTGTCCTTTACTTTACAGCCATGAATATGTCCTTGTGAGACAGTCTTTAAAAATCCCTTTCAAGAGATTCGAACATCAAAGGTCTAATGTCTTCTGTGGAATATATCCTTTAATTCTAAATGAATTGGCCATCAGAAGTAACTATTGTGTATTCAAAATGGCATCCATAACTCTAAAAAAGATATGAATTGCCTTTTACTTTGTCAGACAAAATAGTCTTATCTCTCTTTGTATTTTTTAATGTTCAATGATAAATAAATCAATGACTCTCAGAGGCTCCTTATCTTAAACCATGGGTTTGAGATATTTATTCCTGACATAATGGTATACATAACCACTGCCTATGTTGCAAAGAAAGATTATGTACTCTTTTCTGTCTCTATTAAGGGTAGAATTAAAGAAAATGGATTTACCAGGAGAAGCAAAGTTCAGGCTCAAAGAAGCACTGTTGTCACAGAAAGTTCTTAGACACTGGAATAGATTAGCAAAAGAGATTATATATTCTCTTTTGTGTAGGCTTCTAAAACGAGGATGAATTTAAGTCTGACTGGGTTGTGGGTTTCTGATGAAACACCATTAGTTCACTCAATAAGGACATTATGGGGATAGTTGTAGATGTGGAAAAGCTACCAAATATATTTACTGAGAAGAACTGTATTATTGTTTATTATCTACCTTCTAACAAATGTTGTTTATGCCACTTCTAAAGAATGTGATTCAGTTATTAACATCAAGTTCAGGACACACAAGAGTACATTCAAAGAGCACGCTGACAGCAAAAGCAAAGGACAGGATACTATCAATGGAGATTTTCTCCATTATAATGTAGCTCATAATCAGAATAATACCAACAATTTGAATACTGGTTGACCAAGGTTTAAATATGGTATGGATGTCAGTGCAAAAAACAAACAAACAAACAAAAAAGGACTTTCCTTCAGTGTAACACTCAACCTTCTGCTAAATTTTTTATTCCTATAAATTTTGGTTAGTTTTTCTGGCCAAACAGCCCTAGATGAGTTCATGTTTCACAGTCATTAAGCCATGGGCACTGCATCATGCAATGTGGGTTATGTGTGTATTTTGGCATTGAGCTTAGCTCTGTGGTTAATCAATCATCGACAAATGTTTTTGTTTTGTGGGAGGTATGTGGAGTACGCAAAGATCAATAATTGAACTCAACATTCCCTGGGAATCTTAAATTTAGTTGAGAGGAAAAGGTATATACTTAAAAACATTACCAATAACACACAATGTAAAATTTCTTTATAGGCTTCTTTCGTGATCTAAAGGGAGTATGGATTTTCATCATCTTTTTCCATGATACTACCACAAAGCAGAGCTATTTGATAAGGTCTACATGGAAAGCCAATGTCTTAATATAGTTAGTGCATATGTGTGTAACTGTCTTTCCCCCAAGAAAACTATAAGCTCTTTGAATTAAGACAGTGTGTTTTAAATAATCTCACATCTCCCACAACACCTACAGAAGTGCCTTGACATAGCAGCTGTTCAAAAAGTATTTGTTGACCAATCATGGCCATAGCTTATGCCAAAATAAATATGTAACACTACAATGCTCAACATTTTATAATTATGAAGCATGAAACTGAATACTACTCACATGCAAAGGAAATTTGGCTAGCTTCAGAATGAAATACATCAATCTCATTCAAATTGGGAAGATACATTCCAACGTAAGTGCCTCTGAGACTTAGGATTTAATTATTTTTTTACATCCTTTAAGAAAGGATTAGTCCATGTGTGCATGTGTCCTGTCTGAAACCAGAGAACTGAGCCAACTGATGTTTCAAGTCCCTTTCTAACCACAAGTCTGTGATCCTTTTTATTGGTGAAGTTCACATTAATTTAAAGAAGAGTTGCAGGCCTGACGTGGTGGCTCACACCTGTAATCCCAGCACTTTGAAAGGCCAAAGTGGGTGGATCACCTGAGCCCAGGAGTTTGAACCCAGCCTAAGCAACATGGCCTAGCCACCATGCCTGGCTAATTCTTTGATTTTTTGTAGAGACAGCCTGGGAGACTGAGGCTGCAGTCAGTCGTGATCATGCCACTGCACTTCAGCCTGGGCAACAGAGTGAGACCTTGTCTCAAAACACAAAACAAAACAAAGAAACAAAAAACAAAGAGAAGTTGTGCACAAACAAGAAATACCCTGAGTGTAAGATTAAAAACAAAAACAGAAACCTGCTTCAGGATGAATCCAGAACTAGATTTCATGCAGGCCTAAGTCCTTTGAAGTAGCTACAGAAATATGTTTTGTTTTATTTTTTTTTTTCTCAAGACCTGCAATATAAAGTAGGCATAAAAGATTCACTTTGCAGAATCAGTCCAAAGCAATTCCTCCATACCTTGTTTACAAAAATAGCCAAAGGGGTGGAAAAACTTCCTTCAGAATCAGGGTGATTGAAAGCCTGTCTCATACAGAGAAAATTATTTACTTTTGGACTGGTCTAAAGTGTGAGGCATCACCACAAAAGAATAAATGAATTTTTCTCCAAAAGATTCCCAGTAAAGATAAATGGAGGGTCATGTGATGTTCTTTCTTTTCTCTTCTCTTTTTGCTTTTAGGAGCCTTCTATAAGTGGTATTCAGGCATAGTGATATGTTTTGTTTTCCTTCTGTTTCTCTCTTTGCAAAAGGCGTTTTAAGGCACTTGCCATTACCAGCTAATGTTCATTTTATGACATTGTTCCTAGCAATCAATCTTACATTGATGGGCACTTCTCAGTCAGAGTCAGATCATATTCTGCTTGGTTCATCAAAAAAAAAAAAAAAAAGATTTTTTCCCTTGTTACTCTCCATTTCTCCTTTAAATTCTATTTCTTTGTGTTTCTCGTCTCATACTTCTACTTTCTAGATTTCATACTGCTGCTTTTAAAATTTAATGTCTTCTCCAGTGTATACATTGTTCCTTGTTTCAAAGACGTGAGCCTGAGCACTTTGGCCCAATCCTTTTCAATTTCATAGCCTTTAATTCCAGTATGGTGCTGTGTTTGAGGCAGCCTTGAGGACTATAACAAAATTTCACGTGGTGCAATGCATTATTCATTCATAAGCAGTTTTACAGGCCCGTTCTTTTGCCCAAGGCACAAACATAAGCAATTGATCTTACTTCCTCTCCCTCTCCTTCTACCTGAGAATAAGAAATGTGGCAGACATCAAGGACATCTAAAGCAGATGATAAATATATGGAAGAAATTATCCATTATCCCAGGTTGTTGCTCCAAGCCTGCCCAATGTCATCCCTTTCCCAGCCTCAACTCCTCTGCCTCCTCCCCACCATCCTGAAGTAAATGGGAGTAACACCTGTGTTATGGACTGAGTTGTATTCCCCCAAAATTCACATATTGAAGTCCTAACTCCCAGTACCTCAGAATGTGACTGTATTTGGAAAGAGAGTTTTTTCTAAATTTTTATTTTTATTTTTAGAGACAGGGTCTTGCTCTGTTGCCCAGACTAGAGTACAGTGGTGCCATCATAGCTCACTGTAACCTCAAATTCCTGGGCTCAAGGAAAATTCCTGGGCTCAAGGGATTCCCCTGCCTAGCCTCCTGAGTACCTGGGACTACAGGCATGGGCCACCATGCCTGGCTAATTTTTTTTTTTTTTTTTTTTTGGCAGAGACAAAGTCTCGCTATGTTGCCTAGGCTGGTCTCGAACTTCTGAGCTCAAGTGATCCTCCCACCTTGGCCTCCCAAAGTGCTGGAATCGCAGGCGTAAGCCACTGAGCCCAGCCAAGAGGGTTTTTAAAGAGGTAATTAATTAAAAATTCAATCCCGTATGCCTTGTGTCCTTATAAAAAGGACACAGACACACATGGAAGATCATGTGAAATCACAGAAAGTAGCCATCTACAAGCCACGAAGAGAGGCCTCAGATGAAACCAACCCCATTGACACCTTGATCTTGGGCTTCTAGACTCCACAACTATGAGAATATTAATTTCCGTTGTTTAAGGCTCTCGGTTCATGGTACTTTGTTAGGTACCCCTAACAGACTAATACAGCCTGGCACAGTTGGAGGTCTCTTCTGATTGGCTAGTGCTTTTGCCATGCTGAGTATTTTCAATAGCTTCCCCGGTTGAAGCAAAACAGTTATATATTTAGAGGGGAAGCATAGGAAAATCAGTCTCCCAAAAGGAGCATATTTTCAGACCAGAAAATCCACAGGTGGCACCTTTTTTACATTGCAGCTCTCCTTAGTAGTAGAATCTGGCTATGCATTTGAGCCATTTCTTAAGAACATGACTTGAACTGCTGTAGAGGCCACCTGGAGGTTCTTGGCCTTTTCTGGGATAAGAGAGCAAACAAGTGTTCAAACAATCTAAGCAAAAGTATTGCAGAGGAACCAGGAGCATGCATTTAGCTTCAAAATAGGATAATAATAGTTTTGATATCCTAGGATTATTGGGAGAATTAAATGCAATAAGGTGTAATGGACTAAACACAGTGTCTTTAACACCCATTACATATTCAATGAATACTATTATGTGAATCAAAGTGCAGACCCAGGTAATGAAGTATTGATTTTCAGCTGTAGAAGCAGGTATTTCCTGAGTTGATGGCTAATGGATTTTTTTCTTTCTTGAGGAACTTTCTGGGAATAAAAATGGACCTATCGGTATCCCTATATTTAAACTTCAGGTTATTGTGGAAAGAACAATTTTCTGGGAATAGATTTTAGAATGGTAATTTTGGCATAATTCTGTGGCATTTTCTTGGAATTTCACCAAGTTTCATCAATAAAACTGTCAAATTTAAGTAATTTGCACTATGTCCATCCACCAGGTTCCCATTAACACTAAATTTTTCCCCAAGCAGAAACATTCTTACATAGGCAGAAAATGTTTTTAAATTTACTGAAATTATACTATTATTTAAATGATCTAGCATTTTATGAAACTGCAGTTAACTAGAACCAATTACATGACTTACATAGCTGAAAATAAGTTGGACTTATAATAGTGTCTGACCTATTACAGATATTTAATAGATTTATCTCATTTAAGGATCTCAAAACATAATAATTATGGAGGTGTGCTTCTCATCTGCTCCAATTTCCTTATTTATCACATGAGACACTAAACCTACAAGAGATTGCCCAATATCAGGGCAAAGCATACACAGGAACCCAAATCTCTGGATGCGTAACCCAGGACTCTTCCTCTCCTATTCAGTGGCACTTTTATGTTTCAAGGGGAGAGAAACACATTTAAGAGTTTAACCAAAGATTTAGCTTCCTGGCCAGGCACAGTGGCTCACACTGTAATCCCAGCGCTTTGGGAGAACAAGGCAGGTGGATCACCTGAGGTCAGGAGTTGGAGACCAGCCTGGCCAACATGGCGAAACCCCGTCTCTCCTAAAAACTACAAAAATTAGCCAGACATAGTGGTGCATGCCTGTTGTCCCAGCTACTCAAGAGGCTGAGGCAGGAGAGTCGCTTGAACCCAGGAGGCGGAGGTTGTAGTGAGCTGAGATCATGCCACTGCACTCCAGCCTTGGTGACAAAGATTTAGCTTCCCAACTAAGCATCGTAATCTACATTGACACCTCTGTGCCTGGGCTGGGCTCATGTTCCCTCACCTGAATTGAACATTTGTATCTTCTTTGTCTGGCTAAGGATACTTACACATGGTTACAAACTCACCTTAGCCATCCTATTCAGGAAACTCTCCCTGATTACCGAGGCTGGGTGGAATGCCCCCATCACACCTGGGCACACAGTTCTGTCTTAGCACTCAGATTCAACTAGCCACGTGTCAGGCACCCAGCTGCCCACGGTGCCTCCTCCAGCATCCCACTCCAGCCTGTATTGTTTTTAGTGTGTATCGCCCCTCAGTCCCTCAGACCTTCCCACAGTCTGTATTCTGCCTGGCCTGTATCCTCCCTTAGTCTGTACCCCTGACTTTTATCCTCCCTTCAGTCTGCATCACGCCCCAGCCTGTATCCTCTCTTAATTTGTACCACTTCCTAACCTGTATCCATCTCAGCTTTTATCCACCTTCCTGTATCCTCCCCAAGCTATTCCCCCACAAGACGGTATCCTGTATCACTCCCGAATCCCCCAGCCTGTATCTCCTCTTGAAAGGCAGAATTCTAAGACGGTCCCAAAGAGTCCTAGCCTCTGGTATGCATAATTCACATCAGAGTAATTCAGTAATTACTCTTTTCCCATTCAGTCAAACATGAGTCAGTAATTTGGTCAAACATGACTCCTTTCCCAGTAATTTAGTCAAACATGAATCTAGTGCAGCTGTGAAGTTGCAGATGTAATTAAGGTCCCAAATCAGTTGATTTTAAGATACGGAGAGGGCTAAGCCTCGTGGTGCGCGCCTGTAGTCCCAGCTACTAGGGAAGCCGAGGTGGGAGGGTCACCTGAGCCCAGGAGTTCCAGGATGCAGTGAGCCCCAATCACACCATTGCACTCCAGCCTGGGCTACAGAGCAAGATCCTGTCTCAAAAATAAAAATAGGGAGATTATCTAGTAGGGCTGACATAATCAATGGACCCTTTCAATCTGGATGTAGAGGTTATAAACAGAGAAGTCAGAGATTCAAAGCGTGAGAGGACCTGGGAAGAGAACCACATGACAAGGAACTGCGGGCGCCCTCTAGTGGTTCCTAATGCCGTGGCCAAAAGCCAGCAAGATGCTTCACTCCTACAGCCGCAGGAGTTGAATTCTTCCAACCACCCTGTGAGTTTAAGAGGTTCCTGAGCCCTGGAAAGGAGCACAGCCCAGCGACACTTTCATTCTCCCCTTGGGATACACTGAGTGGAGAACTCAGCCACACCGTGTCTGGACTTCTGGCCTACAGCACTGTGAACTAATAAACGGTGTGTTTTAAGACACTAAGTGTATAAAAATTTGTTATATAACACAGAAACTTAATACAACACCTTCCGCAGCCCGTGCACCCCAGTCCGTATCCCCTCAATCTATATCCCACAGCCTGTATCACTCCAGCCTGAATTCCCCCAGGATATATCTCCCTAGCTTGAGTCATTTCCCAGTCTGTATCACCCACTCCAGCATGGATGCCTCTGGCCTACATTCCTCTCAGCTTGTACCATCCCCCAGCCTAAATGCCCCCTACATACCCACAGCTTGTCATATAATGCCCCCATCAATACCATCTCTCTCTCTCTCTCTCTCTCTCTCTCTCTCACACACACACACACACACACACACACACACCACTAGCACCGCTAACACCACCACCCACCACCTGCACAGCACAGCACCCTCAGTGATTCTGCCCAAAGAGTACACCACTCGGGTTCACAGTCTGCAGCACCAGATGGAAATTTTGTCTCCTTTCCAAGACGGGTGAGCAGGACTGGGCAACCCAAAGGGAAAATGTAGTCTCTTCTTTGCTTCTTTGAGCCTCAAGCCGATCACGAGCAGCCAGTCAGCCCTGCTTCCTATGCACTGAGCTCTGCACTAGTTTCCCCAGCAGTCTAGAATCACCTCCCACCCCCACCAAGCCGGCAGCAGGCACTCCCTTTCCAAAGGGAAATGAAATGGGGCCCAAATCAGTTGGCCAAATCCTCTCATCTTTCCTATCGAAGAGTTTGAAAATTCCTTTTCTCCAGGAGGATTGCTGACCCCCTCCACCCATTCTCCACCTCCAGTCCAGAGCTGGCCTTCTGGACTTTTCTGGCCTTCTGGACTTTTCTTCATCTGTGCTATCCCATAACTTACATTTGCAAGATGGTATGTTTCTCAGTGATGTATTCCTCCATAATTATCCTTGTACCTTAACCTGAACTTTTTCTGAGTTGGTTGGGATGAGTTGTATAAGTAACCAATACCTACTGTCAAATAGCAAACATTAGGTAAAGAACATAGAACATCTGTGTAAAAGGATAAATAACTTCACGTGTACAAACATATACACATACAAAGTATATGCATCTATACAGTGTGTATGTATATACACATATACAATATGTATTACATTTTATATATTTATAGATTATATATATATAAAACAACAACCCTGCAAGGTGTAGTTACTATTCCTATTTCATAGATGAGGAAATTGAGGTTCACAGAAGTTAACTAAGTTGTCTAATGGCACACAGCAAGCAAGCAACAGAGCTGGAATACGAACTTGAGCAGTCTGGCTCCAGAGTTCTTCTTACCCACTCTGCTGAACACTTACAAGGTGTCAGGATCACTGTGCTAAGTAGGGCGCATGCATCAATTATGGCAAGAAAAGAGCAGGAGAGAAAGCAGAGAAAACTGTGTGCTAAAGCAATCAGGACAATTTTCACAGAGAAAGTGGGGCTTGAGCTAGCATGAAGGGAAAAGTTAGACTCAAACTTACAAGGGTAGGGTATTCAGGTTGGAGGAATGGAATGAACTAGGCACAGGAGTAGGGGCATGCATGTTATGGTAGCATAATTTGTATAAGGGAGCTATGGGAAATAAGACAGGAGAGGTTAAGTGGAGACCACATTGTGGCTGCCTTGAATGTTAAGCCAAGGCATTTGGCCTTAATTATAAGGCAAGAAGAGGAAGACCTAGGAAAATTTTTGAGCAAGTGAGTGGGAGAGGAGAGAGACAGTTGAATATGGTGAATGACTGAACTTGGGAGATAAAAAGAATTTAAAAATTAGTCCAAAATTTAGTTCTTGGGTGATTCAAGTAATTTTTGTTTTAATAATACAAATTGATTAAATTAAATGTGGGGCTGAAATTTGCTTCCTTGCAATAGTTACACACATGATTGATCTTTAAATTCTGCTGGGATGGAAATCCTATTTTGCCCTCCCCATAAAGCAATCCAGGAAAAATTTGTGTAGGGCCAGACAAGTATGAAAAGTCAACAGGATCATTAGAATCCTATGGATTCTCCTACTCTAGAGAAAAATTCAAAATTTCAGCTATACTATGGGCATTTTAGCAACCAGCCAGTTGCCCTCTGGGATAGTACCCCAACTAAATAGGATGTTATGGAGCTTTGCAATGATTCCAAATACTTACATAGGTTGTTGTAGGAGTTACATGTTTTGCTGTGGGAATAACATAGAGTCTAATCCCCTTTCCCATGAGAATGCTATGTCATACTTTATCAGACCGTATATGTGAGTTATTGACCTCCAACTACTGGACTCCAAAACATATACAAACCCAAGATTTTGACAGACAGATTGAGAGCTTAGGCTGTCGCAGGGCTACTCTCTGTCAGTTTTCAAGCTATTCTCCAAAGCATCTCCAGCCAACACCAGCACCACTTGCTAGCCTGGAGGGACCTTGCCCATCATACATGTCTTTGAGGATCTCTGCTGTGTTGGTCAAACCATCTTTGCCAAGAACTTCTTGTAGCTTTCTACAAGAAAGATTTTGTCCTTTTGTGTCTAGCTTATTTCACATAGCATAATGTTTTTCAAAGTTTACCCATGTTATAGCATGTATTAGAACTTCATTCCTTTTTATGACTGAATAGTGTTCCATTGTATGCCTCAAACTGTGATTGGACTCTAGATCCACAGAGGCCTGCTTCCATCCTGAGTAACTAGACTTTAATAATGGACTCTAAATGAAATTGGAACTCACTGATTCTGTGGCTAATGCAATCCGTCTATTGAGTATTAATATATTCCCTGTGAGATTTGTTCTTGCTATTCTCCCTCTCTTTCAGCGTTATGAAAAAGAAAAAATATATCTTTCTATGGCAATAAATCATGTGATTCATGAAATCATACTTTGATCGTCTCCCTATTTTAATCTACAAAACATAGAACAGCTGAGGAACTCAACTCTAGGAGCTCCTTTCTTGCTCTATATTTATATCGAGTGGGTGAGAAGTAGGTTTCTGTTGACAGTGAGATCAAAGCAGGCCTGATTTGCTAAAGGTGTAGAAAATATTATTGATCCAAAGTTATATATCATAGTTAATCACTATATACTCTCCCACCTTTTTAGATACCTCATTATTTTAAAGTGTTATTAGGGGGTTAGTTGCTGTGAATATGCAACCTAAAAGACATATTTTAAACTTTTCCTCCACAGAAGGAATTAACAATAAATGAGAACAAAAAGTGCGTGGGAAAATATACTTCACAGCAGCCCTGGTACACATTGCAAATACTCAACCAAAGCAGTAGAAGTGCCTGGTGTCCTCCAGCACTGCCTGGCATGGGAGAGTAAATGGAAGAAGCACAGGGCAGAAAGGGAGCAGTAGAGACTGGAACCTGTCACACCACCCCCACCTCCACCACCACCACAGGATAGTCCACACCTGCTTGCTAAAGCCAAAAAACAGAAACTTTAGAGCCAGTTCAATAAACACTCTAGTCTTGCAGTTTACCAGCTGCATTTACCTTGGGCAAGTTACCTCTGTGTGTCATATCATTATTCCAAAATAAAAGGTTAAAAATAATCTATGCCAGGTGCAGTGGCTCACGCCTATAATCCCAGCACTTTGGGAGGCCAAGGCAGTCAGATCACAAGGTCAGGAGTTCGAGACCAGCCTGGCCAACATGGCAAAACCTTGTCTCTACCAAAAATACAAAAATTAGCCGGGCATGGTGGCAGGCGCCTGTAATCCCAGGTACTTGGGAGGCTAAGGCAGGAGAATCACTTGAACCCGGGAGGCGGAGGTTGCAGTGAGCCAAGGTCATGCCATTGCACTCCAGCCTGGGAGACAAGAGCAAGACTCTGTCAAAAAGAAAATAAATAAATAATCTACTACATTAAACAACATTTGCGAAGCACCTACCATAGCACCCAAAACATCGAGGACACCCATAACTATTCATTCTTTGTGTCTTCCCCACAGTGCGCAGCAGGAAACAGTGGGGGTAATGGGATCTTCCAACAGGCATCTAGGCAGAGCCCACGACCAGGGAATCCAAGAGAAAGTAGATTGTGAAGTATTAGACTGGGGTCAGGTGCCTCCACAGCTAGCCTGCAGCTTACTGGGACAGACTGGCAGGGTGGAGTGTTAGTGGGAAGGTAAATGGAGTCAGAAGTGGAGTCCCAGGGAAGGCGCCAAACCCCTGGAGATTAAGTAGAGAAGAAAGGGAATTTAAATGGGAATTATGTATAACAGGGGAGGGTATGGGAATGGGAAGGAATTCAGGAATACAGTGGATCTTACAAAATCTTGAAGGTGAGTACTTTCAATAAAAAATACTGAGCCAAGGCAAGAAAACCTTCCTCCCAAGACCAAGATTCGGGACAGACTCCCCTGAGAAAACTGGCAAGAAAAGGACGGGGTTTGGCGACAAAACAAAGACCCAATTATCATAACTGGGATAGAAAATGAGAGCAAGGTCAGAGCCGGTGACAAGATCAGATCAGGAGGAACAGCTGCCACATGGTGCTGAGTCACTGCGACCTGATGCTGAGTCAGCAGAAGACCGACCCTCTGATTGGTCCCCAAGCTTGGGGCAGGGCTAAGCATGCAGATGACAGCCCGGAGCCCTCAGCTGGGAGCCAGAAGCAGGAATCTAAGCTTGGCATTGAAAGGGCAAATATTCCACAGAATCTTACAGTCAGGGGCCCTCCAGACACCAGAAGACATTCTCCTCTCTGTTTTCAGAGTATATTAACAAATACCTTTAAGAATACTTCTGTCCTTTGGCTTCACACTCACCTGGGGAACGTGTTAAAAATAAGTGTTCCAGTCCACCTCAAACTTAACAAATCAGAATCTTTATGGATGGGGACAAAGCAGTTAGATTGCGTGAGTCTTGATATAAACTAGATTTGGAAAGACAGAGTGTAAGATTCTAAACTTTAAAAGGATACTCTTGCTCACCTTGACTCTGATTTTATGTATTGGCACCTGTGTTAATTGGCAGTCTCTCCCTTCACTCTCTGAAAAGTAACTAGTCTCTAATAACCATATGGGTCTCAGACTCTGTGGTAGGCTCAGGTAGGTTCTGAGGAGGAAGTGGGGAGGTAAAACATATACAATATAAAATATGCCACTTTCATCAGTCTTAAGTGTAAAATTCAGAGGCATTAATTATGTTATACAATTACCACCACTGTGTATTTTCTTTTTCATCACTCATAACAGAAAGTCTATATCCTTTAAGCAATAACTCCACATTCTCCCATACCTCCAGCCCCCGGCAACCTCTAATCTACTTTCTGCCTCTATAAATTTGCCTATGCTTGATATTTCGTATAAGTGGAATCATACAATATTTGTCCTTTTGTGTCTAGCTTGTTTCACATAGCATCATATTTTTCAAGGTTGATCCATGTTGTAGCGTGTATTAGAACTTCATTCCTTTTTATGGCGGAATAGTATTCTGTTGTATGTATATGCCACATTTTGTTTATCCATTCTTCTGTTGATAGATCCTTGGATTGTTTCCACCTTTTGGCTATTGTGAAGAATGCTGCTCTGAACATTGGTGTACAAGTATATTTTTGAGTAACTCTTTTCCATTATTTTGAGTATATACCCAGGTGTGCTTATATGGTAATTCTGTGTCTCACTTGTTGAGGAACTGCCAAACTGTTTTCCACACCAGGTGCACTGTTTCACCTTCCTATTGCTAACTTATAAAGATTTCAATTTCCCCATATCCTCAACAACACTTGTTATTTTCCATTTTTTAGTAAGTCATCATAGTAGGTGTGAAGTGATAACTTGTAGTTTTAATTTGTATGTCTCCATTGACTAATGATGTTGACATCTTTTCATGTGCTTATTGGCCATTTGTTTATCTTCTTTGGAGAAATGTTTATTCAAGCCTTTTGTCCACTGTAAGATGGACAAAAATGGTTTATCTTTTTGTTGTTTGTTTACAACCATTTTGTTTTAAAATTATTTGTCTTTTTGTTGTTGAATTGTAGAAGTTTTTTAATATACTTTGGATATTAAACCCTTTTCATATGTACAATTTGCAAGTATTTTTCCTATTCTGTAAGTTGTTTTTTCACTTTCTTGACAATGTTCTTTGATGCACAAAAAATTTAATTTTGATGAAGTCCATATTAAGAATCCAGGCCAAGTACGATGGCTCACGCCTGTAATCCCAGCGCTTTGGGAGGCCAAGATGGGTGGATCACCTGAGGTCAGGAGTTCGAGACCAGCCTGGCCAACATGGTGAAATCCTGTCCCTACTAAAAATATCAAAATTAGCCAGGCATGGTGGTGGGTACCTGTAATCCCAGCTATTCGGGAGGCTGAGGTAGGAGAATTGCTTGAACCTGATAGGCAGAGGTTGCAGTGAGCTGAGGTTGTGCCACTGCACTCCAGCCTGGGCAACAAGAGTGAAACTCCATTTCAAAAAAAGAATACATTGCCAAATCAAAAGTCATAAAAATTTAGCCCCATGTTTTCTTCTAAGAGCTTTACAATTTTAGTACTTATGGTTAAGTTGTTGATGGATTTGGAGTTAATTTTGTATATGGTATGAGAGATAGAGATCCAAACTCATTGTTTTGAATGTGGAAACTCTGAACCATTTGTTGAAGATGCTATCTTTTTCCATAGAGTGGATTTGTTACCATTATCAAAAATCAATTGGCCATATTATTATTTAATAGGTACAGATTTTCAGATTTGCAAGATGAAAAAAGTTCTGGAGATGGATGGTGAAGAATGCAAGTGTATGTAATGTCACTGTACTGTACACTTCAAAAGATGGTAAATTTTGGCTGGGTGCGGTGGCTCATGCCTGTAATCCCAACACTTTGGGAGGCCATGGCGGGTAGATCATGATGTCAGGAGTTTGAGACTAGCCTGGCCAATATGGTGAAACCCCGAATACAAAAAAAAAAATTAGCCAGGCATGGTGGCATGCGCCTGTAGTCCCAGCTACTCAGGAGGCTGAGGCAGGAGAATCACTTGAACCTGGGAGGCAGAGGTTGCAGTAAGCCAAGATCGCGCCACTGCACTCCAGCCTGGGTGACAGAGTAAGACTCCATCTCAAAAAAAAAACATGGTAAGTTTTATGTTATGTATATGTTACCACAGTTGTTTCTGTTAATTTAATTTAATTTTTAAAATTTTAAAAAATACATTTGGGGGTGGGTACAAGTGCAGTGTTTTTACATGGAGATAGTGCGCAGTAGTGAAGTCTAGGCTTTTAGCATAACCATCACCAGAATAGTGTACATTGGACCTACTAGATAATCCTCATCTCTTACCCTCTCCCACCCTCCCACCTTTCCAAGTCTCTAATGTCTATTATTCCACTCTCTGTGTTCATGTTATTACAATTTTTAAAACCCAATTGGCCATAGATGAATGGGTTTATTTATGGACTCTCAATTCTGTCCCATTGGTCTGTGTGTCTATCCTTACGCTAATACCACAGTAGTTTTATTTCTGTAGCTTTGTAGTAACTTTTGATATCAGGAAGTGTGAATAATCCAACTTTATTCTTTGTGTTCAGGATTGTTTTGGCTATTCAGGGACCCTTGCAATTCCATATGAATTTGTGGATCATCTTTTCCATTTATGTGAAAAAAAGATGTTGGAATTTTGATAGGGATTGTGCTTTAGGTAGTATTGCCATTGTAACAACATTATGTCTTCCAGTCCATGAACATGGACTGTCTTTTCATTTACTTAAGTCTTGTTTCTTTCATCAGTGTTGGTCATGTTCGGTTCAGGTAGGTTCTTAAGCTATAGAGTTTTTCTTCCATTGCTTCAGTATAACACATTTTACATTAAAAAAAGAAAAATAAAGAAAGAAATGTAACTTACAAGAAGGCAACCAGTATTTTATTCATTTTGCTGGCATTTACTCATGAGAAGATAAGACTTATAGACCACTCAGTATTAAACCAGCATTTGTTGATGATTCATTCCATTCTGTGTCCTGGGCTAGATCCTGGAAAGTCTCTGCTTTCCGTAAGTTTTTAATAATATAACTATTGGATAGAAATCTAATTAGTGATGGTAAAATAGGAAATATTATAAAGCAGCCTTGTACAGAAAGCCGAGAAAACACAAAGGAAGCACAACTAAGTGCCCATGCGGGAGGCTGAGTTAGAAGATGTGTCAAATAGGAGGCTTTGAAAGTGGAGTGAGATTTTGCCAGTCAAAAAAGGAAAATAAGAGGAAGGGCATTTTGGGAAGAGGATGTGAATAAAAGGTGAGACAAGGCATGTTCAAGAAATTCTAAAGAGGGCTACTGAGGGATGTGTGTTTGTCTGGTGTGTGTCTGTCTGTATCAGTGTATCTGTGTGCCTGTGTGTATCCATATATGTCGGTGTGTGAGATAGAGGATGGGAGGTGGGGAGAAACATGGAGATAACAGCGAGGTGGAAATGCCTAAATTGTCTGTGGTTAGTAAACCGGCCTATTCCTTTGAACACTTGTAAAAAAAAAAAAAAAAAAAGTTAGGGCACATATCAGTTGACACATTCTTTTCAATAAATGATGATACAATTAAAAAGTAATGCTGTTGGGACATTTTTAAAAATAGAATAAAATCTGTGGAGCAGATAATAGTACTGTATTGATGTATTTCTTTGTTTTGTTTTGTTTTGTTTTGTTTTGAGATGGAGTCTCCCTCTGTTGTCCATACTGGAGTGCAGTAGTGCGATCTCAGCTCACTGCAAACTCCACCCACCAGGTTCAAGCGATTCTCATGTCTCAGCCTCCCAAGTAGCTGGGATTACAAGCGTGTGCCACCACACCCGGCTAATTTCTATATTTTTAGTAGAGGCAGGGTTTCACCATATTGGGTAGGCTGGTTTTGAACTCTTGACCTCAAGTGATCTGCCCACCTCGACCACCAAAATTGCTGGGATTTACCTCACCACACCTGGCCCTATATCAATGTTAATTCCCTGATTCTGATACTTACACTTAAGGTTATGACAGAGGAAGTCCTTCTTAGGAAATACAAGCTGAAGTGTAAATGGGTATCATAAACACAGCTTACTTTTTAATGGTTCAGAAAAAATAGTTCATATATATAAAAACAGAGATAATCATAAAATAAATGTGGTAAAATGTTAACAGTTGGAGAATCTAAGCGAAGGGTATAGTTTTGTACTATTCTTGCAACTTTCTTAAAAGTCTGGAATTAATTCAAAGTAAAAATTACCAAAAATAAAAAGTGCACTTTGGGAGGTGAAGGCAGATGGACCACCTGAGTTTGGGGGTTCAAGACCAGCCTGACCAACATGGAGAAACTCTGTCTGTACTAAAAATACAAAATTAGCTGGGCATGGTGGTGCATGCCTGTAATCCGAAGTACTCAGGAGGCTGAGGCAGGAGAATCACTTAAACACAGGAGGCGGAGGTTGCAATGTGCCGAGATTGTGCCATTGCACTCCAGCCTGGGTAACAAGAGCAAAACTCCATCTGAAAAAAAAAAAAAAAAGAGAGAGAGAGAGAAGTAGCACTGTTTCTTCTCTCATAAAGTTCTGGAAAAGAGTTAACGTTTTCAATTTAAAATGTTTTTATACCCATAGAAAACTGTCTGAAAGCACACCAAACTATTTCCCGATGACTACTTCTAAGGAATAGAACTGGGAGAGATAGGAGGATTTAAAATTTTACTTTATATGTTTCTGTATTGTCTGAATATTTTATCTAGAGCACATATTAATTTTGTAATTTTGTAAAAATAAAACTAGAAAAGACTTTAAAAAGAAAAAACCTGAAAGTGATCATTGATATTTTAAAAACTCCTTTCTATTGAGTTTTAATAGGGATGGAGTGGTAAGAAAAGATATGTTTAAAGTAAAAAAATACATATTTTATAAACATACACAAAGATCAACAAATATATGCCGTTATAGAAATAATGGTTGCCATTTTTTGAGAATGATTTATGTTCCTGAGAAGGTTTTTTCAGAAACCGAGAGCTTGAAAATGTTACCACACAGTGCTTCATTAGTAAGGCAAATCAAAGAAACTCTCTTAATTTGAGCAAAAAGCCCACATCTTCATCTTAATTACTGCCTACATTTTGCTGAAGCTAAGGTTGTTTTTGTTCAGGATGATGTCTGTGGGCTGACATAAAAAAATTACAGCCTGTTGTAGTTTCCCTAGACCATCACCACGATCACACTGAATTCAGTTTTCATTGAAATCATGCACTTAAAAGAAAGGGGCGGGGGGAGAGAGAGAGAGACAGAGAGAGAGAGAGAGAGAGAGAGAGAGAGAAAGTACCATTTATTCTGCATGTGAATGAAAAGAGAAATATAAAAATGACACCAATCAACCAGTACTCAATCTCCTGACCCTGGCCCTGGCCCCAGAATAGAAGACCACCAAGTCATGCTTTCCCTAGAGTTGACATGAACCCTTTCCCTAGGGTTCACTTAAAACAGAAGTAATACTAATAAAGAATCCTAAACAAAGGCCATGGATTCATGCCATCTCTCCAGTTTGGGAGAGGGCCAGAAGACTCAGGTGAAGTCAGGCATCAACCGATGAGAAAGATCTAATGCCAAGCTCGGAAGCTTCAGGTGGCCAGGGCTCATCCCTTTTATACTGTTTTATACCGTTGTCTCCCAACTCATTCCTACCACCTCTGTACACCATTGTCCTTGTCCCTCTGCCTCAAGGATGCAGGTGCAGAAGCAGAGCCTTGTCTGTTAGTTCCTGGCTTGACTAATCTATCTTACTTGTGATCCATTCAATAAATGAGAAACATTATTCTGGCTGGTTCCTTTTATATCTAAGTATAATCTTATCTTTTGACTCTATATATTTTTGAACTAAAATAGGCTTATTATATAAATTCTGAACATAAATATGACCTAGGTTTTTTTCTTTAATAAAAGGAGAAAAAACTATAGAAGAAATCTTCAATCACAGATTGAAATTACTTCAATTTTTTAAAATTCCAAATTCCAAATTTTAATGATCACAAATATATCTTTTAAGATATATATGTTACAGCTTAAATTTATTTAAAAAGTATTTAGTGCCACTATTATGTTGAATAAAACACATCCCCAAGCCGGATGCAGTGGTGCACACCTGCAGTCGCAGCTACTCAGGAGGCTGAAGCTGGAGGATTGCTTGAGTCGAGGAGTTCAAGGCCAGCCTGGGCAACATAGCAAGACCCCATCATTTAAAAAAAATTACCCTGCTTTTAAGAACCTTATACTTTAACAACTATAACTATTTTATTGATTTTTAAAAAGAGGGCAGGCTGGGTGTGGTGGCTCACGCCTGTAATCCCAGCACTTTGGGAGGCCGAGGCCAGCCCATCATGAGGTCAGGAGGTCAAGACAAGCCTGGCCAACTTAGTGAAACCCCATCTCTACTAAAAATACAAGAATTACCCGGATGTGGTGGCACACGCCTGTAGTCCCAGCTACTCAGGAGGCTGAGGCAGGAGAATAGCTTGAACCCAGGAGGCAGAGGTTGCAGTGAGCCAAAACTACACCATTGCACTCCAGCCTGGACAACAGAGTGAGACTCTGTCTCAAAAAAAAAAAAAAGGCAATAAGAGATCACCTAAATATACCATATCATTCTATCAGCTAGATAATAGATTCTTTGGGGCAAGTTTGCTGAATGACACACAAAAAGTAGTAGAAACTTACGGTGTTGGTCCATTATGCCTGCCATGACAAAATACCATAGTGACTTATAAAACAACAGGTTATATACATGTAACAAACTTTCACATGTACTCCATAAATTTGTAAAAATAAAAAATACATTTTAAAATGTTTTAAAGACTACCAACAAACATGTGACCAATTTTCTGAATTAAATCCCGTGTGAAATACTTTAAAAAAAAATGTATTTCTCACAGTTGTGGAGACTGAGAAATCCAAGATCAAGACATCAACAGATTCACTGTCTGGTGAGGGTCCTCTTTATAGATGGCCATCTTTTCACTGTGTCCTCACATGACAGAAGGGGTGAGCTAGCTCTCTCGGGCCCCTTACATACAGGCAGTAATACCAATCACCTCCCAAAGGCCCCACTTCCTAATACCATCACCTTGGGGGTTAAATTTCAACACATGAATTTTGGAGGGAACGTAAACATTCGGTCTATTGCACTTGCTTTCAAGTCGTCTTGTATTGGTGGCAATACATTCAAATTCATATTGAACTACACTGCATGTATGTAGTCATTTTGTATTTTGTTCTCCCCGATGTCACTTTATTTTAACAGTATTTAATTTGTGAACCAGAATAAATATTGAAAAAGAATATCTTCATTGAAATATTTTGAAGCAACAGAAACAAATTCTGAGTAATGACAACAAAGAGGTTCATTTGTTTATTTTTCTCTAATTACTTTTTATTTTTATTTTTTTGAGACAGGGTCTCTCTCTTATCGCCAAGGCTGGAATCCAGTGGGGCAATCTCCGCTCACCACAATCTCTGCCTCCCAGGATTAAGTGATTCTCCTGCCTCAGCCTCCTAAGTAGCTGGGATTACAGACAGCTGCCACTACCGCCCGGCTAATTTTTGTATTCTTAGTAGAGACGGGGGTTTCACCATGTTGGCCAGGCTAGTCTGGAACTCCTGACCTCAAATGATCTACCCGCCTCCGCCTCCCAAAGTGCTGGGATTACAGACGTGAGCCACAGCTCCCGGCCTATAATTAGATCTTGATAGAATTTTAAGGTAACATTTTTTAAAATTGTAACTACATCCCACAACTAAGTTACCATTTTTTTTTTTAAGCTGGGTTTCTGTATTTTTCTTGCTAAAAATATCGCCAAGGTGAGTCAGAAATTTAAACATAAATACATGACACCATGAACATACCGGATATAATGAATAAGTAGTTTTATAGCCTTGCATTATAGAAGTGTTTTCTAAATATGACAGTTATTTCAGAAGCCATATAAAGAATAACCAATTAGTTCATACAAAATTGAAATTCTAGCTGGGTATGGTGGCATGAGCTTATAGTCCCAGCCACTCGGGAGGCTAAGGTAGGAGGATCTCTTGAAACCAGGAGTTCTGGGCTGTAGTGCGCTATGCCAATGGGGTGTCCACACTGAGTGTGGCATCACTATGGCCACCTCCCGGGAGTGGGGACCCACCAAGTTGCCTAAGGAGGGGTGAACCAGGTCAAAAACAGAAGAGATCAAAATGCCCATGCTCATCAGTAGTGGGATTACACCCGTGAATAGTCACTACACTCCAGCCTGGGGCAATATAGCAGACCCCATCTCATTTAAGAAAAAAAAATTAAAATTCTGAAGGGTAAAAGTTCCTTTAAATAGAGTTGAAAGAAGAAGCAGGAAAAATATTTGTAACAAACATGACACAAAGCAGCTGATTTATTTCATAAATAAAGGGCTCTTGTAAATCAAATAAAATCAGTCATAAAATCAAAGTGGGACGAGGGGATGAGGAGGCCATTTCCATTATCTGTTATCCATACTTTGATAAGAACAACAAACAATAGACCTTTTCTCAATCTTATGTAAACTATGGCACAATCACAATTTTAAGGCAAGGTCCTTAGCCTTATCCTTTCCAACAAGGTTGCTTATCTTCAGCTCTTTCTATTTAGAAATTCTGGTGTTGCCACTAAAAAGAAGACACTTAATTCAATAGAAAAATGGGCAAAGAACATAAGTGGGCAATATAAAACAACCACATAAAAATATATTCAACCCCAGTCATCGTTACAGAAAGTTATATTAAGATAATAATGTGATATCATTTCCCATCTATCAAATGAGTAAAGATTTAAAAGAATGAAGTTACCCTGGGTTAGAGAAAGTTAGGCGAATGGGCATTCTTATTTATTATTGGTGGGAGTGTAAACTGGTACAACTTTAGGGCTGCATTTAATATATATACACAAAAATATATAAATGTGTGTATATGTGTGTGTGTGTGTGTGTGTATATATCTCCTTTACTCAGCAATTCTACTTTTAGAAATTTATCTTATAGATATATTTGTATATACATACTATAGCATATATACATACTATAATATGTCTTATAGATATACTTGTACATACAAGTACACAAAGACTACATATGTATGTATACATTGTGTGTGTGTGTATATATGTGTGTGTATGTGTGTGTATATATATGTTTTTTTTTTTTTTTAAGAATGTTCATTGTAGGACAGACACGGTGCTCACATCAGTAATCCTAGCACTTTGGGTGGCTGAGTCAAGAGGATCACGTAAGGCGTTCGAGACCAACCTGGGCAAAATATAGTGAGACTCCATCTCTACAAAAAAAAGGTGTTTTGTTTTTTTTTTTTTTTTGAGACGGAGTCTTGCTCTGTCACCCAGGCTGGAGTGCAATGGCGCGGTCTCAGCTCACTGCAACCTCCGCCTCCCAGATTCAAGCGATTCTCCTGCCTCAGCCTCCCAAGTAGCTGGGATTACAGGTGCCCACCACCATGCCCGGCTAATCTTTGTATTTTTAGTAGAGATGGAGTTTCACTGTGTTGGCCAGGCTGGTCTGAACTCCTGACCTCTCTCCAGGAGGTTTGAAACTAGATGCTAATTACTTTGTTTTTGTAGAGACAGGGTCTCACTATGTTGCCCAGACTGGTCTGGAACTCTTGGCCTCAATCACTCCTCGTGTTTCAGCTTCCCAAGGTGCTGGGATTACAGACATGAGTCACTGCATGTGCCTGGCCATGCTAATTGTTTTTTATAAACCAGCTGACAAAAGTCATGTTAAAAATCAGAACAAAGAAAGGATCAAGGGAATTACTCTCTTACAGTTTACTAGGATAGACCTCAATGTAATGACCTTTGTAGGCAGTTTACTGTGCAGTGGTAATTTAGGGCAACAAGTTCGGATCTCTACTCTGAAGGTTAGTTGGCTGGTCTTCTTTATAAACAAGGGGGGAAATTATAAACAAGGGGGAAAATTACAGGCTCTGTTTTACTCATTCATTATATGCTTAATTCATTCATTGTTCTGTGCATCATTGATCCATTTTTTAAAAATTTATTGAATACTTCGTATGTTCAGCTCTGAGAACAAGAGGTTAAAATACCATCCTCAGACTCAAATGTTCTGAAGATGAAGGGTGGATAAGAAAAGGGGAAAATTACAAAACAAAATAATAAAAGGTTTGTCCAGAAAGTGAAGGGAACCCAAAGGAGAAGCACTAGTAAAAATTGGAGGGCCAGGGAAGACTTCCTAACAAAGGGAATGTCTGAACTGAGTCCTGAAGGATGAAGGCGTTCCAGATAGGGAGAGGGAGCAGTGTGCTAAGTCATAGGGGTGAACTGAAAAAACACACACATTTTGGGAAATACTCATAGTTCAGTACTGTATTAGCAGACTTCTAAGAGGGGAATGGTAAGGCCAGGGAGAGACGAGCAGGGGTCAGGTCATGAGGGACTTTGTTTGTCATACTGAGAAATCTGCAATTCATTTGGAATTTGTCCTGATGATTATGGGTTTTAAGCAGAAAGATGACATGATGAGGGTTGGGTTTTAGAAAGATGTCTTGGGCAGCAGTGTGAAGAAATAAAACTAGGTGAGAAATATGAAGGGATAGTATGATACTTAAAGGCAGGAAAATTAGTGAGGAAGTAGTTGCAGTAACACAGGAAGGAGATGGTGAGAGCTTTTGCTTTGTAGAGGACATACCAAATAGCAGATGAAGAAGCTGGTTCTTTGACTAAACTCTGATGCCCCGGGAAAGTCAATGGAGTCAGGGACTGAGGCAGTTTATAGAATCCTTTGTCAGTGATCGCTAGGGCCTTGGTAGCAAGGCCTAGGACAAAGAGTGGTCCTTGGTATACAAGCTGGGCCACCTGGCCAAGGCCATGGAAATTACTTCCTTGGAGGAGATCTCTTTCTGCTTATAGAGGAGTCTGAGGGGTTTTTCTTCCCCCTCTTCTAGGGCAATCACTCAAGGCCCTGAAGATCTTGTTCATCCTTAAACAAACTGGGGCAGTACATGACCCAGGCTGAAGGCATTTGTGGCCATTGGGTTGATGTGGCAGTCTATTTTATTTATTTATTTATTTAGAGACACAGTCTTGCTCTGTCGCCCAGGCTGGAGTGCAGTAGCGCTATCTCTGCTCACTGCAAGCTCTGCCTCCTGGGTTCATGCCATTCTCTTGCCTCAGCCACCCGAGTAGCTGGGACTACAGGCACCCGCCACCACGCCTGGCTGATTTTTTGTATTATTAGTAGAGACGGGGTTTCACTGTGTTAGCCAGGATGGTCTCCATCTACTGACCTCGTGATTGCCCACCTCGGCCTCCCAAAGTGCTGGGATTACAGGCGTGAGCCACCGCGCCCAGCCAGATGTGGCAGTCTATAGCTGCTTCATGGAAGTCAATAGTGCCATCATCTTGACCAAAACAGCTTAATTCCTGTGAGATGAAGCTGCTGGGAGAACAATATTAACAAGCACTTCATGCTTGCCAGGAGATACTCTCTTTTAAGGTGACAGGGTGCTGGGTCTCATTAGGGATGCATCTTACTCTTGCCCCTAAATGAAGTGATATTCTGTCTCTGTTCTTGTGCCTAAGAGACTTCTGCTGATTACTGACATCAATAACTGCTATACTTCTGCCAGGAACTGCACTGCTACTTGGATAACTTTGATAAAGTCATCTTTGATGCCCTCTCCAAATCCTACAGGCTATCTGACCCCTGAACTCTGGAAAAAGACAATATTCACCAAACCTCCCTCTCACAGATTTACTGATCATAAAGACTCAAATGACAGTGCAAAGAACCTAAAATCTTTGTATGGCTACCATGCTGTGTTCATATACAAGTAAAATTAAAGAAACAGTGGGAAAGAAAGATGATGAAGGCCTGAACTAATGTAGTAGTAGTAAGGATGGAGGGAAAGGGCTATGATCTGAATGTTTATGTCCCCTGAAATTCATACATTGAAATCCAAACCCCCAAGGTGATGGTATTAAAAGGTGGTACCTTTTGGGAGGTGATTAGGTCATGAAGGCAGAGTTCTCATGAATAGGATTAGTTCCCCAATTTTGAGAAAGAAAAAAAAAAGCCCCAGAGAGCTGCCTTGCCCCTTCCACCATGTGAAGTTGCAGTGAGAAGGCACAATTCAGTGAACTAGGGAGTGGGCCTTCACTAGACACCTTGATCTTGGACTTCCAAGCCTCCAGAACTATGAGAAATAAGTTTCTGTTTTGCATAAGATACCTAGTTTATGGTATTTTGTTACAGCAGCATGAACAGACTAAGACAAAAGATAATAGACCCAAGATATACTAGAAGGAAAAATCACAGGACTTCATGATTGATGGAAAATAGGAAGTAAAAGGAAAGGAGGAGTTGAGAAAACTATTTCTGGTTTCCAGACTGGGCTCCTGAAAGATCTTTCATAGTGATTTAAAAAAAAAAAAAATGTAGGCTATGGGGACACTTTTCAAAGGATTATTAGTAGTTAAGTTTTGGACATGTTGAGTTTAAGGTGGTTGTGGGATGTCTGCAAAGAATTTGTCTGTGTTTTGTTGGATAATAAAGTTTTAAGCTCAAGCAACATATCTGAGCTGAAGTTACAGCCTGTGTGAGAGTGGGGTTGGGCATGAGTATATGATGGTAAATGAAGCCATGAAAGAGAATAAGTTAACTGAGGTAGCAAGTGTGGAGGTGAGAAAAGAAGTGATCCCAAGACAAAATGGTAGAGAACAGTATATTAACATATTAAGAGATAGAATAGTAGACAACTCCAAAGAAATATCTATAATATATGCAATAAACCAAAAAAGAGTAGTATTGTAGAAGCTAAGGGAAGAGAAAGTTTCAAGGAGAGAGCAGTCAACAGTTTGAAAATTTACAGAGAAATCAAGTAGGCTAAACACTGACCTATGTCCATTGGATTCAGCAAACAAAGAAAAAACTGATGTGGTTTGCAAGAGCAATATTGGTCAGGTGGCAAAATGCAGAGTGCAATAGGTTAAGGAATGATGGGAAGAAAGAAAGATGAGGCAATGAATGTAGACAACTCACAAAGATCAAATAGAAAAGAGATAGGGTGGTATCTAGAGGGGAAGATAAGGTTAAGGGAGGGTTTTCTTTTTTAAAAAGATGCTGGTGAGAAACAGAAGGAGGCAGGTATAACTGAGGAAGCATGGCCAGTGAGAAGGTGTGAGGGACGAGGCCCAGAGCCCGAGTGCAGGGATTGACTCTGAATTGAAGAAGAGAAGCCTTTTCCCTAGGATAACGAGAAGGCCTTTCAAACACTTCTAAAAGACATGCACCTCACACCAACAATTTTTTTTTTTTTTGAGATGAAATCTCGCTCTTGTCGCCTAGGCTGGAGTGCAATGGTGCAATCTCGTCTCACTGCAACCTCCATCTTCCAGGTTCAAGCGATTCTCCTGCCTCAGCCTCCCAAGTAGCTGGGATTACAGGCACCTGCTACCACACCTGGCTAATTTTTGTATTTTTAGTAGAGACAGGGTTTCACCACGTTGGCCAGTCTGGTCTTGAACTCCTGACCTCAGGCCATCCACCTGCCTCAGCCTCCCAAATTGCTGGGATTACAGGAATGAGCCATCATGCCCAGTCCACGCCAACAATTTTTTATACAAAGCTTCTTGGTACTGAAATTCCAAGTCAGGCCTTTGGAACATTGTAAGATGTGACAAGCAAACCTTCTTTCTGGGCTAAACCACTCCACTAGCTTTGATCACTGCCACATCTCATACACTCAAAAATATCAACAGAAAAGTGAAAAATAATACTTTAGAGCTGATTTGATTTTTATAAAAAACTTTGTTGACATATAATTTAAATATAATAAAATTCACTGACTTTAAACATACAATTCAATGATTTTTAGTAAATTTACAGAGTTGTGCAACCATCACCATAATCCAGTTTTAGAACATGCCTATCACCCCACTAAGATCCCTAATGTCCATTTAGAATTAATGCCCATTCTCGTTCCTGGCCCTAGGAAACTCTACTTTTTATCTGTATAGATTTGCCTTTTGTGGACAGCTCCCATAAATTGAATCATATATTATCTTCTGTATCTGGAGTCTTTCATTTAACATAATGATTTTGACGTTCATCCAATGTTGTAGGGTATTTCAGCAGTTCATTCCTTTTTGTTGCTGAATTGCTGAATAATATTCCATTGTATGGCTGTACTACACTTTCTTTATCCACTTTTCAGTTGAACATACGCTACTCTGCTTTTGCCTCCACCCTTGTCCCTGAATTACAGGGCATAGACTGACAGTTTTCTCTTTCCCTCTCGTGATGCCTGCTGACAACGTTAGACAATATGGCATATTATTTTCTGTAAGGACGTGTGACTAGGCTTTACCAATCTTTAATGACTAGTGAGAATATAGACATTATGATTAGACTCAATCATTAGAACAGTGCCTCTCAAATATTTCCAAATGACAGACGACTGTGGCAGAACCCCACATGCCATGGGATATATACTTCACACAATCCCAATTGTTGCCACTACAGAAAACAGTACCACAAAATAGGAACAACAACGACAACGATGATCACAACAAAACCTCCCAGAAAATAATGGGGAAAATGGAGCTCTTTTAGGTATGCTCTTCTTGGACGACCCCAATGAGAAAAATCACATCAAAATTTCTTACACCAAAATAGTAATGAAAATGTTGTCCTGATATAAATATTGACTGATACACACTGATGCCTATGGACAACAAACAATCCTCTCAAAACATACTTTGAGTACTGTTCTTCTACCCTAAATAGTGTACTTGAAGGTGAGGATTATTACACAGTGAATGTACATCCCAACATGTGAGTCAGCCTTGTTAGTTGCATATTTTCTGGTTTTTAATCTTAACTTTTAGATTTTTTTATTATGCTTTTTTCTTTCTTTTTTTAAAAAAAGCTTTAACTTTTTCTTTTGTTATATTCTTTTTTATTTATATATTTCCAGATGTGAGTGCATTTTTTAACATTTTTTAAATACACAAACATATATATACTAGTGTAATAAACCCCCAAATAGCTATCACCCAGGCCAACAGCCATGAACCTATGGCCCATCTGCCCCATCTACAAACTCACTAACCTCTCTCTCCACATTATTTTGAAGTAAATCTCAGGCATGATATCATTTTCCCATAAATATTTCATCACGCAATTCTAAAAGAGAGTTCTTTCCTAATAATATAACCATAATGCCATTATCACATCTAAAATATTTTAACAGTGTTTCCTTAGTACAAAATTTCCAGTCAGTGCTTCTGTTACTTGAATTTGTTTCTTGGAGAAATAAGCCCCATTGGTAAAACCACCTCTGTCTGATAAGGCCTTTGAGAAGAGGGGCTCAATGCATGTCCTGATAGAGTGTACAGGATGACATTTTTTTACCTCTAAATCATCTAAGTAATCTTTTCAGGCTGGGATTGAGAGAACTGAAGGGAATGTAAAAATAAGCTTGGAAAACGTATGCCATATGGACACTAAAGGATTACTCCCTTCTTTCTGGCTATGAAATGACTAATTAACTATTTGCAGCTGAAATGTGTGGGATCGTTTTCAGAAAATGGAATATCCTTCCCTCACTGAGCATATTGATCAGAGACATAATCTAGACTGTCTGGGAATACGTTTTCTGTAGCAGAACAAATCACACCCTTCAATGCACTGTTTAATTTTAGATATATCTTGTCACATTTATTTAAATGGTTTGGCTCCAGATTTTTTTTTCCCTTAGAGGCTCTGATATCTGCGAGCAAATCGAGGCTTATTATGCCAGAAGGCAATTGGGCGGAGGAGTAAAGATAAGTCCAATGGTCAAGACATTTGAGTAATATAGACTCAGCATGGTAAGTTACTTTGAACTCTTGGTGGAGTGAGTGATGATATTTTCCTTTGTTGGCGATTAATAAAGATTTGCGGGCGGATTAATCCGAGAAATTAGGATTTAGCCACCCGCCCCGCTACCACAATGACCAAGACAAGAAATCATTGTTTAGTCGTATGCATTCCGGCAACAGCAATCCCCAGCTAACTCTATGATGGTCTATGCAGGTTAGGGACTATTTGAGGCTATGGAGTTCATCCAGTTTCCCAATGAAGTCACAGGTAAAACCTGCTTTCATTTAAAAGAAAGTACCAGCCAGAAACAGCATCAACATCCGAACTGCAGTTACTCAGGTCGCTGAGGTTTTGAGTAGTTTCTGCCATCCAAGCAGAGGTTGCAGTTAAGTCAAAGACTGTATCGGTCGGGGCAATGAAGAGCGTGAGGTCGGTCTTGCAAAGAGAGAGAGAGAGGAGGAGTGGAGGGAGGGAGGAGGGAGGAGGGGAAAGAAAGAAAAGAAAGAAAGAAAAAGAAAAGAAACAAGCCGTTTGCCGCCGTTGCCGTTGCCGCCGTTGTTGCCGTCGTTGTTACAAGACAAAGAAAGAAAAAAGAAAGAAAGAAATCATTTGCTGGTTAAATAAAGAGAATCCTTCTATAATAACAATATAGATGACCGGGCTTCAAGAGCCCAGCAACGCCCGCAACCGAAGCACTTTATACGATGATACGATCTGACAAACAGTATCCGCTAATCGTCCCAAATATGTGGTGAAACCCATCTCTGTAATTAAAAATATTAGTGCAATCGCTGGACGCTGTGGCCTACACCCAGAATCCCAGCACTTTGGGATCGGGAGTTTATCCTAACAATTATGGTGAAACCTCGATCCCATCTGTGCGAATACAAAAATTTGACTGGGCACGGTGGTGGCACCTGTAGTCCTAGCTAATTTTGGTGGAGAAGTCGGAGGCAGGAGAATGGTGCGGAACTCCGGAGGGCGGAGCCTTCAAGAAGACCACCTGCTCTAGTAAGAGGAGCCGGGAGACTTGTCAAAATTGTAATACAAAATTAGCTGGAGCATGTAGGTACATTAGCTTCTGTAATTCCCTAGCTACTTGGGAGGCTGAGGCAGGAGAATCACTTGAACCCAGGAGGCAGAGGTTGCAGTGAGCCGAGATCGTACCTGCACTCCAACCTGGGCAACATAGCCAGACTCCATCTCAAAAAAAGTGTAATTTATTAAAAGTTCCCTATCAATAGATTTTTCTTTAACAATATGTCCTACTGATGCCTCAACAAGACCATAATGTTACTATGCATGGGTCAAATATCTAAGGAATAATGTTCTTTCCATCATTGCCTTGAATGTAAACAAGACCTTAGAGTAACAGAACTGTAACTGACATTCTCAAATCATTCTACTTCAAATCATTTTTTAAAAATCAGATCAACCTAACCATTTTTATTTGTAAAATATGAAACTTATCTGGTTGAGACTGACAGAAGAAAATGATTAGAAAAAACAAAAAAGCCTCATTCTCTCATCTTAGCAACAATATAAAAAAATTAAATCATTAGGGTCAATTCCACATCTGATGCTGGCCTGAGGTATTTTGTCTGTCCATTGGCGGCACAGCATGAAAATCATTTATAGTAGAATATTAGTGAAATAGAATGCTAGGTCAGCAAATAAATACTTTTATGCTCCATGAATGGTTTACAAAAAGCTTTATTAAATATTTTAGCCAATTTTCTCTCTCTTTACAAGTATAAATATGTGTGGGTAACTGATTCTGTGATTGATGTTTCAGGATTTTGTCATACCTTGTAGTTGGCAATACATTTTCATTTTCTGGTTCTACAGAAATGAAGAGTCTAATAAATCAGCCTGACTGTGTCCTGACCTTAACATAGTTCCTGGTACTTTTCTCTGGTGAATTACTTCTCTTTCTTAGAAGAGGACACACTACCATAATTTCAACTGGTTGTGGGCTCTAGCTCATTATTTGAAGTTTTATTACAATATGTTATAAGCATTCATGAAATGTGGCATGAAATTTTCTTTAAGAGGTTAGCTTCAAAACCACTATTGTGGTCAGTCACATAGATGGATAGCTGCATGCTCAGACTCTGAAAAAGTTTCCTACTATCCCTTGCAAATTGACTTCAAGGTGAGCTGAGAACCGTTCAGCTGATCACATTTTCATGCTACTGTTATCTATTCAAAAAAACTAGTAAGTGCCTAGTCCATATTCAGTCCTCTCTAGGTGTTGGCCTATAAAGTTCCTAATCTCAGTGAAGACACAGTAAATAAAGGACTACTTTACAGTAATAGGTGCTAGTCATTTATCAAATATTTATCCAGAACCTACCATGTGCAGGTGCTGTGTTGGGCACTGGGGATACAACAGCAAACTAAGCAGAAAAAGATCCCTGCCCTCCTGGATCTTGTGTTTAAATGTGCTACAATACGCACAGGGTGCCGTGAAAGGCCAGATGAAGAGCTAAAATAGATTAAAACAGACCAGAGGTCAGAGAAGGCTTTTCAAAGGAGGTGATACTTTCCCAGAATTTGGAAAGACAAAAAGGAAAGCAGTTAGATAAAGAAGACACTCTAGGCACAATATGGGAGGTGTGAAGTAGCAGGATACATTTGGGAAACTACTGGTTGGCTGATACAGCAGCTGCCTTATCTGAGAACTGCAGAGTGTCATTGAAATATTTTAAGCGAAGAGTGTCATGACTATGTTTGCATTTTAGAGTGCTCACTCTGCCTGCAGTATAGACAGTGGACTGTGGAGAGGCCAGAGACCAATTAAACAGCTGGTGACACATTTCTGATTGCAGAGAGTTGGAATCTACAGGACTTTGCAACTCATTAGGACAGGAAAAGATGGAAGGAGAGGGATCTAGGTGACTCTGGTTATAAAATAAACTTCTAACTATAAATGCAACTACTTGAGTCACTGATGCTGATGAAAACTCTTCTTCATCAACCAAACATTAGAGGGATTTTATAGCACATTCAGAAAGCTAAGATTAGGTCACCTTCCCAGCCGCTCTGGACCTAACATCAGTTTCTGAGTTAAAGAAGCTGAGTATTCTTGGAGGCAGTGATCATTAGCTCTTAGGAGGGCTTTGGTGACTAAGAATGAGCAGTTTATCAACATGGGCTCCAAGGACTCATTATTATCTTCATTTAGGTTAGGCAGTACAGTGGGAATGGAGTAAAATAGGCTGTCTATGAGAGAAAAGGACAGAGGCAGCTTAGGGCTTCCATTGTTTCAGCCTGTCCATCATCTATTCCCATTGCTTCTAAGAAAAATACCCTGGTTTTCTGCTGAGAAACCACATTTCCCCCACTTTTTGTCCTTTAGTTCTCACAGGGCAGAGCCCACCTCAGCAATGGACAGAAGACCTGGCTAATAAGAGTATCTCATTTTCCTGCTCGTGGTTCAAGTATGAATATGGACTGAGGCAGGGCCAGTCAGCACCAGAAGTGCTGGAATTTTAAAAAGAGAAGCTTTCTCTCTTGGGTATGGCTATACTGGTCGGTATATATCTGTAATTTCTGGGAGCCACATTGCCCTCACAAGGAGAAAGCCTGCCTGAGAATGAAGCCAACCTAGAGGAAAACAGAAAGATGGAACTATTCTCATTGCACTGTTAGCACAGGATCCAGCCATGCCTGATGCCCCATTCTATTTCAGGATTTTCAGTTAAGCAAGCCAGTTTTGAGTTAGGTTTCTGTTCCATGCAATGGAAAGAGTCCTTTTTGCCTCACAGATGGAAGAAGATAATTCTTTTTCCTATACTTTGTGAACTACTACTATTTTTTTCTATCTTCTCCTTTTTTCTCTTCCCTTTCCTCTTTCTTTTCTCTACAGAGGGTATTAACACTGATCTCCTAGACACTTATAGCCCAATAGTTTCTCTAGTCCACATCCTGACACCTCATAGCTCATGGCAAAGGTCTAAAGGGTTATCCTCCCAACAATAAGGTTTTTAAGCCAAAATAAACTAGTTATTTCCTTATAATAGGCTGTCCTCTAATCCAGAAGATAGTTTCAAAACAAACGATGCCATTAAATACATGTTTTGTTAACTAGTTACTATGACAATCTACTACAAAGAATTGTAATTATTTGTGTTTGTGCTTCTTCACTGTGTGAATTCACTCCCCTTTCCAATAATTAAATGGAGTCTATTTCCCCACCCCAGAACCTAAGCTGGGCTTGTGAGTTCCTTTAACTAATAGCCTGAGACAGAAGTGATGTGTGACTTCCAAAGGTAGGCCTTAAGCAACCTAGCAACTTCAGCTTTCAGGGTTTTGATATGCTTCTGTTATCAATTAAATAAAACTGGTTTCATGTTCAAGAGGGTAGGAGGTCACAGAGAGAGAGGGGCTCCACTGAAAGCCACCACCATCTGCCAGACGTGTGACTAAGGCCTTCTTGGACCAGCCAGTCCCCAGCTGACCTGTTAACTGACTGCAAACACATGAGTGAGCCTAGCTGACACCATGTGGAATGTAAGAACTACCTGTTTTGGCCCAGCCAAATTATCAACACAAAATCATGAGCAAATAAGTGGTGGTTGTTTTAAGCCACTAAATTTTGGGAAAATTTGTTAGGCAGCAATAGATAACTGACACAACTATTTATACAAAATGCTGGTTTTAAAATCAGTTTCTGGAGGGACTTCTCCTGTAAGACATGATAGAGTAACAGGGACTCCTACCTAAAACAACTAGAAAACAGGACATACTATATATGAAACAATGTTTTGCAGATAGGAAGCAATAGGCAGTGCAAGACAGTGATCCCTGACAGAAAGGAAACAAGCAAGGTAACCCCTGTGATTGCTTCAGCCTGTTGTCTGGAGGTTCCAGGATGAAGCACAGGGAGAGGGAACCCACACTGCTCCCACTAGGGACAAAGTCATAAATTCAGGAAGGCTAAAGCAGTAGGATTCGCAGAGGACAGTACCAATGGGAGAAAGCTGTAGAAGGAGGAAAGAGCTGCACAAAAAGAGAGAAAGCTTTGGCAACCTGCACAGGGTTCTCCTTGAATTTTTAGCTACATGCATGTAAGGAAACTACTCAAGGCTGGGGGAAAAAAAAACCGCCAAAAAAGCGAAGGCAGATTAATTCCCTGAAGTTAACATACAGCTTGAAAGTGTTTGTGTTCCCACCAACCACAGTTGAAAACCCTGTAATACCTCGGGCATTAGGTAGGATACTAAAAGAGGGGTCTTATTTCACTAGTTGAGAAAAATTAGCTCTGGCCTAAAGGCGGTTCTGGTCCCATCTACGAAAGCAAACCCCAAAAGGATAAAACTATTTTTGAGTAACTTGACTGCATTCCAGAACAAAGCTTGAGAATATTCTAAGAAATAAAAAAAAAAATCAGCATCTTGACAATGTAAAACTGACACTGTCTGGCATCTAATCAAAACTTAACAGTCATGCAGAAAAGAAGGAAAATATGTCTCACAGCAAGGGGAAAACACAGAACCAGAACCAGAAAGGGCACGGGTGGTAGAACTCGCAGACAAGCCGGGTGCAGTGGCTCACATCTGTAATCCCAGCACTTTGGGAGGCCGAGGTGAGTGGATCACCTGAGGTCAGGAGTTTGAGACCAGCCTGGCTAAAATGGTGAACCCTGTCTACACTAAAATTACAAAAAAATTAGCCAGCCATAGTGGTTCACGTCTGTTATCCCAGATACTCAGGAGGCTGAGGCTGGAGAATTGCTCGAACCAGGCAGGTGGAGGTTGAAGTAAGCCAAGATTGTACCACTGCACTCCAGCCTAGAAGACAGAGAAAGACTCCATCTCAAAAAAAAGAAAAAAAAAATTAGTAGACAAGAACATTAAAATAATTATATTTATAGTCCATACATTCAAGAAGGTAGAGAAAAACACAAGCATGTTTAAGGAGAGACATAGAAGATACAAAGAATGTCCGGGCGCAGATTACACCTGTAATCCCGGCAATTTGGGAGGCTGAGATGGGTGGATTGCTTGAGCCCAGAAGCTCAAGAGCAGCCTGGGTAACATGGCAAAATCCTGTCTCTCCACAAAAAAAAAAAAAAAAAAAAAAAAGAGCTGGGCATGGTGGTATGTGCCTGTAGTCCCAGCTACTTGAGTGGCTGAGGTGGAAGGATCACTTGACTCAGGAGGCAGAAGTTGCAATGGGGAGATCACACCACTATACTCCAGCCTGGGTGACAGAGCAAAACTGTCTGGAAAAAATAAATAAATAAAAAGATACAAAGAAAAAGACCTAAATTGAACTTCTAGAAGTTAAAAATACAATTTTGAGGTGACAAATACATTGGATGGGATTAATAGCAGATTAAATGCTGCAAAAGAGAAGATTAATAGACATGAAGACAAAACAGTAGAAACTATACAAAAAGAAACACAGAGAAAAAAATGTAAGTGAGAAAAAGGAAAAAGAAGAAAGAATCAGTGAGCTATGAGAAAGCTTTAAACCACCTAATAACATATGTACTTGGACTACCCAAAGGAGAAGAGTCAATATAGAAAAATTACTTGAAGAAACAAAGGTCAAAATATTCCAAATTTGATGAAAACTATAAAACCATAGGTCCAAGTTCACTTAATCCCAAACAAAAGAAACACGAAGAATATAATGTCAAGGCACATGAAAAGACATTCCCACCAGTGCCACAACAGTTACAAATGCCATGGCAATATCGGGAAGTTACCCTATATAGTCTAAAAGGGGGAGGAACCCTCAGTTCCAGGAATTGTCCAACCCTTTCCCTGAAATCCATGAATAAGCCACCCCTTGTTTAGTATATCATCAAGAAGTAACGATACGTATAAGCAGTTAAGCAGCCCACGCTGCTGCTCTGCCTATGAGTAGCCATTCTTTTATTCCTTTACTTTCTTAATGTATTTGTTTTCATTTTACTCTATGGACTTGCCCTGAATTATTTCTTGTGCGAGGTGTAAGAACCCTCTTGGGGTCTGGATTGAGACCCCTTCCCAGTAACAGTAACACTTAACTCATAAAGTTGTTGTGAGGAATAAATGGGATTATGTATAGCAAGGAGAGCTAGCAAATAGAACTCAACAAATACTATCTCTAGCTGTGTCTATGGGAGTGGAAGAGATTGGCAAAGGAGAGGGTGTACAATAAGAAAAGAGGTTCAAGAGCAGAACCATGGAGAACACCAACATTTAGCTTGTATACTGGGTTGAATAGTGTCCTCCCCAAAATTTTTGTGCACCAGTAATCTTAGAATGTGACTATATTTGGAATTAGATCCTTTGCAGATGTAATCAAGTTAAGATGAAGTCATACTGGGTTAAGATGGACCCTAAGCCAGTAACTGATATCCTTAGAAGAGGGAGGCCGGGCGCAGAGGCTCGTACCTGTAATGCCAGCACTTCGGGAGGCTGAAGCGGGTACATCACTTGAAGTCAGGAGTTGAGACCAGCCTGGCCAACATGGCAAAACCCCGTCTCTAGTAAAAATACAAAAAATTAGCCAGGCATGGTGGCAGGTGCCTGTAATTCCAGGCACTATCTACTTGGGAGGCTGAGGCAGGAGAATCGCTTGAACCCAGGTGGCGGAGGTTGCAGTGAGCTGAGATCGTGCCACTGCACTCCAGCCTGGGCGACAAGAGTGAAACTCCATCTCAAAAAATAATAATAAAATAAAAATAAACAAGAAGAGAGAAATTTGTTCCACAGAATACAGAATAAAAAAAAAAAAAAAGAAAAACAAGAAAAAAGGAGGGAAATCGACACAGAGACAAACACAGAAGGAAACTCATGTGAAGACACAGGGAGGAGTACATAATGTGAAAACTGCAGAGGCACAGGGAAGAAGGCCAAGTGATGACAGAGGCAGAGATTGGAGTTGTGTATCTAGAAACAAAGGAACATCAAGGATTGCCAGCAACCACCAGAAGCTAGGAAAAGGCAAGAAAGAAGGTCGGGCACGGTGGCTCACGTCTGTTATCCCAGCACTTTGGGAGGCTGAGGCTGGCGGATCACCGGAGCTCAGTAATTCAAAACTAGCCTGGGCAACATGGTGAAACCCCTCTCTACAAAAAATACAAAAACTAGCCAGGCAAGGTGGCACACGCCTGCAGTCCCAGCTACTTGGGAAGGTGAGGCAGGAGAATAGCTTGAGCCCAGTCTGGAGTGCAGTAAGCCAAGGTTGCACCACTGCACGCCAGCCTGGATGACAGAGAGAGATTCTGTTTAAAAAAAAAAAAAAAAAGGCCGGGTGCAGTGGCTCACACCTGTAATTCCAGCACTTTGGGAGGCTGAGGCGTGGTGGTACATGCCTGCAATCCCAGCTACTAGGGAGGTTGAGGCAGGAGACTCGCTTGAACCCAGGAGGCTGAGGTTGTGGTGAGCCGAGACCACGCCATTGCACTCCAGCCTGAGCCACAAGAGCGAAACTGTGCCTCAAAAAAAAAAAAAAAAAAAAAAAAGGCTGGGCTGGGCGCGGTGTAATCCCAGCACTTTGAGAAATCAAGGCAGGCGAATCACCTGAGGTTATGAGTTTGAGACCAGCCTGGCCAACATGGTGAAACCCCATCTTTACTAAAAATTAAAAAAATTAATAAAAATAAAAATAGCCGGGTGTGGTGACAGGCGCCTGTAATCCCAGCTGCTCGAGAGGCTGAGGCAGGAGAATCACTTGAACCCGGGGGACAGACGCTGCAGTGAGCTGAGATCAAACCTGGGCAACAGACCGAGACTCCAGCTCAAAAAAAAAAAGGAAAAAAAAAGACAAGAAAGGATCTTCCTCAAGAGCCTTCAAAAAGGGCATGACCTTGCTCTTGCTGACACCTTGATTTCTGACTTCTCACCTCCAGAAGTGTGAAAGAATAAATTTTTGTTGCCTCAAACCACCATTTGTGGTACTTTGTTACAGCAGTCCCTAGGAAACAAATACAGCTGGTGAGCTGTCATGGAAAACCTAGAATGGGTAATAACAACACTTCATCATTTCAATAGTTTCAGAAACATAATTCCAGATTGATCCTTACAAATACCTTGTGAAGCAGCAGAACAGTTTACCGATAAGGAAGTGGATGATCAGAGGTATTAGGGACTTGACAGAAAGTGGCAGAAACAGAATCTGAACCCAAGTGAGGGGTCCTATTCAAATACTCTGATCCTATTAAGCAAAAAATTTAATCTTTTCCCACGTTTCTTACAGTTTTCTTCCCCATCATAACTCCAACTTCATCCTTCTATCTCCAGCAATTTGCTTTCAAGGAGGATCACTGATCAGTAATTTGGACTTAAACATGAATTTTACTAATATCGCATTCCAAATTTCTGCATTGTTACGGCATTAGTTTTTGTTATGGAAATAGCTTATTCCCAACTACCCCACTAACTCTTGTTACCAACCATTGGAGTAGGGCCTTTTTTTTTTTTTTTTTGAGAGAGACAAGCTCTCACTCTGTTGTTGCCCAGGCTGGAGTGCAGCGGCACAATCCTGACTCACTACAGCCTTAGACTTCTTGGGCTTAAGGATCCTCCCGCTTCAGCCTCCCAAAGTGCTGGGACTACAGGTGTGAGCCACTGCGCTCAGATAGTTGGGACCATCTTAATACAGTATAACCTCATCTTAACTTGATTGCATCTGCCAATAATCTATTTCCAAATAGGGTCACATTCTGAGGTTCCCAGTGGACAAGAATTTTGGAGGGACGTTCAACCCAGTACATCCGCTAAATGTTGCTATTCCTCACCTATTTACCCTTCAACCTCTTTTCTTATTGTAGAGCCTCTCCTTTGACAGTCTTTTCCACTCCTATGCATAGATACAGTTAGAGCTAATATTTGCAGAAAAAAATATTTTCACAGAAAGCTGTGAACTGACAAAGATGTAAACAGTAATGTAAACGTTAAAAGTAACGACAAAAATAGCAATTACTTTTGCACCAACCTAATAGGGACCTTTGCTTCAATGCTCCTTCTACTAAACCATCCCGACCGCTCCTCCATAGATAGATTCAAGATTCACGATGCTACTTTAGCTTAATTCTGGAGTAAAATAAAAACTTTCAGAAAGACTACTAACTAAAGCATGGTCTGTACGTATTATTCTCTAAAGCATCAGTAGCATAGGCTTTGCAATTAGGAAGTCTGCGGGTTTGCTCCTGCTCTGCCGTGGGACGCCGGGAAAGTTAATCTCTCTGAGCGTCGGTTCCCACGGATAAGAAAACACATATTCTTGGTATTTCTTGAGAAGATTAAATATTAGGCAAAACGCCTGGCACAGAATAGGGGCTCAGCATCTTTTGCCCCCAAGAGGGTGAATCAGAGCTTCGGGTTTGCGTCGTCTCTCGGGGACCCCTGCGCCGCCAGGTCCTCAGGGACCTTTTCACAGTGAGCTGAGACCGAACCTCTTCACAGCCGCGCGTGGGTGCGGCTTTGGGACGTGGTGGGCGGGAATGACAGGGAGGCCGGCTCCGCCCCCTCGGGGCGCCCGGCGCGCCTGATCGCCGCGGCCTCCGCACACCCGCACTCGGATTCGCGCCTGCCAGCGCCTCTTTTCCCCTAGTCCTGGAGACGGCCGCACCTGCGAGTTTTGGTCCAACGCGGGGTGAGGCACAGCCTGGGACAGCCCGGGTCCGGCGCGCCGCCGCCGCTCGTGGCCCCCGCCGTCGCCGACGCCCGAGCGCCAGAGCCCCGGCCCCGCCCCCCGAGCGTCGAAGCTTGTTCGCGGCGGAGGCTGCGACCCTCTTCTCTCAGTCTTCCTTCCTACCATGCCGCTCTACGAGGGCCTGGGGAGCGGCGGAGAGAAGACGGCGGTCGTGATCGACCTGGGAGAGGCCTTTACCAAGTGAGTGGCCGTGACGCCAGCTGTGTTCGACCCGAGGGGAGGGCGGGTGGCCAAGCCCCAGGCACTGCCTGGGTCCTCATCGCCGACTCGCTGGGCAGCTCCGGGCCTTCCCTTTTCTTCAACCAGCGCCCTTGTAAATAACAACCCTTATTATTTCCTCCATGGGCAATGCGAATTCGAGGATCGGGGTCTGACTCCCAGAGAGGCCCAGGAAGCTTCGATTGAATTGCCCTCGTCGCCGCCCCTTGTCATCACCCCAAACCCAACAAACCCTTTGGAATCATCTGTGTAGGGGGTGACAACCGTGACCTAGACCCCGCTTACCCTGGGCTCATCAGATGAGGAAGGCAGCCAACGGCATGTAAATGTTCTATGACGAATTTCATCATAAAATATTGAACGGAGCTTATTTTGGTGCTGAAAATGCAAAGATGTTTAAGACAGGGCTATCGCTCCTCAAGAATTAGGGAGACTGGGCACATTAAGAGGTGAAACCCTACACATAACACTCTGGAAATCCTTTGTTGGCTCCCCTAAACTCTAAGGTTGGATTTGACATGTTTTAAACAAACCAGCGTGTAAACACTAGAGAGGAGTTTCTCGACCCTTCGGATGGCATAGTTCTCTTTAATGGCTGGATGAAAACCTCAAATGCACAAACCCTAAGATATTTACACACAGTTTCAGGGAATTGGCAGACAGTAATTGTGGTCCTGGGACTCCAGATTAAGAGTCTTTGTGATGGGCTCAACAGAGAGGGAAGTAACAGGCAATTACATTATATATGTGTTTATGAAAATGAAACATTTGAAAAATCTTTTTGTATCTCTAGGCACTTCCTGACGTATAGTAGGTATTTAATAACTGTTTATTCACTAACTGTTTAAAAGAGCCTATTTAAAAATTGGACCTCAGGAACTCCAGAATTGGATTAAACATAGTCCTTGGTTAATGACATTCTCTTATTGTTTTATGCAAGACCCTTCCTTATGTATATTTTCTTATAAAAATTATTTTGAAAGCGTAATAAACAATTTGAGGCTTCTATTCAAAGATAATTATTTTGGCCGTACTTGGAAGAAATAAGCAAAAAGCTATATTTGAATAATACAGCAGGAGGATGATAAGATAAATATATGAAGTAAAAAAAAGAAATTGAAGTCTAATGGCTTGCATTCTGAGATGTTTGAGGAGCACTGATGCAAGTAAACATGGAGATGGGAATAGGAGGAGATGAAGATAATTATTTGGGAATACGAGGAGAGCAGTACCAAAAACTAGACAGGACAAGAAGACAGGGTGTTAAGACTAAACTAGTATGATGATCATTTTTAGCAACGTTTTTAGCAAAATTTTGTTTTACTAACATGAAACAAAACTGGAAATAGCTAAATACTCAAGAGCATCGTTTTTAAAATAATGAAATATGCAGTTTTAAAAATGATACTGTAATCCCAGCACTTTGGAAAGCTGAGGCGGGCCAATCACTTGAGCCCAGGAGTTCGAGACCAGCCTGGGCAACATGAGGAAACCCAGCTCTACAAAAAATGCAAGCTTTAACCGGCCATAGTGTTGTGCGTGAAATCCTAGCACTTTGGAAGGCCAAGGGAGAAGGATCGCTTGAGCCTGGGAGACGGAGGCTGCAGTGAGCTGAGTTTGTGCCACTGCACTCCAGCCTGGGCGACAGAGCGAGACCTTGCCTCAAAAAAAAAAAAAAAAGGTGAAAATGATACCAGTGAAGATTACGTTAATATGGGCAGAAGCTTACCATATGAATTAATTATGTATGAAGTGTGATTATAACTATGTCAAATATGTATGCATAATCATAAGAAGACTGAAAGTGAATACACCAATATGGGAGCTAACAATATTAGAATGATGGAATTATGAGTGATAGAGATGAATTATATGAATGAAGTCATATAATGTAGTACAGATTCAGAGTTGTAGATATGTCTTGCCTAAAATTCTGCTAAAATTAACAACTAGGAAAAAAGTTGGCCAGGCACAGTGGCTCACGCCTGTAATCCCAGCACTTTGGGAGGCCGAGGCAGGCAGATCACGAGGTCAGGAGATCGAGACCATCCTGGCTAACATGGTGAAACCTCTTCTCTACTAAAAATACAAAAAAAAAATTAGCCGGACGTGGTGGTGGGTGCCTGTAGTCCCAGCTACTTGGGAGGCTGAGGCAGGAGAATGGCGTGAACCTGGGAGGCGGAGCTTGCAGTGAGCCTAGATCTTTGCCACTGCACTCCAGCCTGTGTGACAGAGCCAGACTCCATCTCAAAAAAAAAAAAAAAGTAAATGCTGCCCTAAAATATTACATTGGTTTTTTTAAGTATCACTAATTTGATAGAATTTTCTGTTAATACACAAGCATTAATAAATAGTATTAACTTATTAATTTTGTGGAGTGATTTTTTTTAATCCCTTTAAATACATCAGAGGTATTTTCAAATGTTATTGTGGCCATTGTTTTGAAATGAATACAGGGAAAATTGGTTTCTGTGAAAATATTTAAAAGAATATTATAAGTTGTTTCAATTTTCCATTTATTTGCAGGTGTGGATTTGCTGGAGAAACTGGTCCAAGATGTATAATTCCTAGTGTGATAAAAAGAGCTGGGATGCCTAAGGTATTTAAAAAAAAAAACAAATTAGCAAAATAAACACGGTACTATAAAATATTTTAAAATATGACTTCAAGTAAGATTGATTAAAACAGTACCAAAGGCCGGGCGTAGTGGCTCATGCCTGTAATCCCAGCACTTTGGGAGGCCGAGGCAGGTGGATCACCTGAGGTCAGGAGTTTGAGACCAGCCTGGCCAAGATGGTGAAACCCTGTCTCAACTAAAAATACAGAATTAGCCGGGCGTGGTGGCACATGCCTGTAATCCCAGCTACTCGGGAGGCTGAGGCAGGAGAATCGCTTGAACCCGGGAGGTGGAAGTTGCAGTGAGCTGAGATCGCACCATTGCACTCCAGCCTGGGGGACAAGAGCAAAATTCCGTCTCAAACAAACAAACGAACAAAAACAGTACTAAATATATAATTTATGGCTATATTTCTAAGGAAAAGTTTTTCTTTTTAAATCAACTTTATCAAGGTCTAATTTTGCACACCATAAGTATATCATGTTGTACAACTACCACCACAGTCCACTTTTAGAATATTTTCATCACCCCAGTAAAATCCCTAATACCCATTTACAATTAAATCCTCATTGCTGTCCTCAGCCCATTAGGGTATACCTTCTGTTTCTATAGGTTTGTGTTTTGTGTACATTTTATGTAAATGGAATCATATATCAAGAGAAAAATTTTAATCTCTGTAAAATACTTTTATAAGTCTTATAACCACTGAATTATTTTATTCTTATTTAGAACATATCAGATATGTATTCCCTTATTTATAGTTTCAAAACCCAAAGAATTTTGAAAATAGACTTTTAAAAAGTTTCTTGCCACAGCTAGAAATTACAGATTTAAGTACAGATTTAATCTCATGGCAGATTAGAAATTACAACCAGTAGAAGGAATGATTTTGCATGCTATAAAATTCACTTGTTAAAAAATGAGACGTAGCTGTTACCATGGTAACATTATATATGCATTTCAGAAAATACCTTTGTTCTGCAAAATGGTACTTTTTTTTTTTTTTTTTTTTTTTTTGAGACGGAGTCTCGCTCTGTCTCCCAGGCTGGAGTGCAGTGGCCAGATCTCAGCTCACTGCAAGCTCCGCCTCCCGGGTCCACGCCATTCTCCTGCCTCAGCCTCCCGAGTAGCTGGGACTACAGGCGCCCGCCACCTCGCCCGGCTAGTTTTTTTTGGATTTTTTAGTAGAGACGGGGTTTCACCGTGTTAAAGCAAAACAAAACAGGCTTATGGGAAAAATAAGATTGAGGTAGACCATACAAAACCTGTGTAACTTTGTAATCAGAGTACTAGCAAAAACAATAATTGATGCCTCCACAAAATTTGAATAGGATTGGCAGGCAGGTGAGTGTGGCTGGAGGCTATCTTAGGGAATATTAAAAATAAAATCATGGGCCGGGCATAGTGGCTCACGCCTGTAATCCCAGCACTTTGGGAGGCCGAGGTGGGCAATCACGAGGTCAGGAGATGGAGACCATCCTGGCTAACACGGTGAAACCCCATCTCTACTAAAAAAAAAAAACCCCAAAAATTTAGCCAGGCGTGGTGGCAGGTGCCTGTAATCCCAGCTACTCAGGAGGCTGAGGCAGGAGAATGGCGTGAACCTGGGAGGCAGAGCTTGCAGTGAGCCGAGATTGTGCCACTGCACTCCAGCCTGGGTGACAGAGCGAGACTCCATCTCAAAAAAATAAAATAAAATAAAATAAAATACAATTTTGGAGGTGGTGTGCACCTGTAGTCCCCAGCTACTCGGGAGGCTGACGTGGGAGGATCACTTGAGCCCAGGAGGTTGAGGCTGTAGTGAGTCAAGATTGCACCACCGCACTCCACCATGGGCGGCAGAGTGAGAACCCTGTCTCAAAAATAAACAAATGAAAATAAAATGAAGTCATGGATTGAAAATGTTAGCCAGTGGGTTCTGATTCAGTGCAGATAATAGCAAGCTCTGAGCCAGTGGGACTGTTATTAAGTAGCGACTAGGAGAAAATGCAACCCAATAGAGTCATGGATCCACTTTGAGGCAAGAATTGCTGGTGTAGGGAGTTATTTAAGCTTCTTTTATGAATAGATCTGGAAGCATTATCTATCTATGTGATAACTGAGTTGATAACTTTCTTTTTCTTGATGAAGGTTATAATTCTAATTTTAGCTTGTCTAATATTAACTAATACAACTATAACATTATTCTGACATTATTTCGTTTTTTAGCAATCACATATAAGCATATTTGGTTTTATAAAAACACATGTTGACCAGATGCAGTGGCTCATGCCTGTAATCCCAGCACTTTGGGAGGCCAAGGCGGGTGGATCACCTGAGGTCGGGAGTTCGAGACCAGCCTGACCAACATGGAGAAACCCTGTCTCTGCTAAAAATACAAAATTAGCCGGGCGTGGTGGCACATGCCTGTAATCCCAGCTACTCGGGAGGCTGAGGCAGGAGAATCGCTTGAACCCGGGAGGTGGAGGTTGTGGTGAACCAAGATCGGCCATTGCACTCTAGCCTGGGCAACAAGAGCGAAACTCCGTCTCAAAAACAAAAAAACAAACAAAAAAACAAACACAAGTTATAGCAGAATAGACAAGACCAGCAGTTTATATCAGCAGTTTATATTTGGCATTGACATATATCAGAAATTTTTTTTTTTTTTTGAGATGGAGTCTCGCTCTTTGCCCAGGCTGGAGTGCAGTAGTGCAATCTCGGTTCACTGCAAACTCTGCCTCCCGGGTTCATGCCATTCTCCTGCCTCAGCCTCCCGAGTAGCTGGGACTACAGTCTCCCGCCGCCATGCCCGGCTAAAATTTTGTATTTTTTAGTAGAGATGGGGTTTCAGCGTGTTAGCCAGGATGGTCTCAATATCCCGACTTCGTGATCCGCCTGCCGCAGCCTCCCAAAGTGCTGGGATTACAGGTGTGAGCCACCGCACTTGGCCCAGAAATCTTTTTAATTATACTTGATTAAGGAATCATTTCATCGATTTAAAAATTTTCTGCAAATCCTTGGACGAGCCAGAAATACGGTAGATATTGGCGGTTTGATGTTTGAAAATGTGTTGGAAGCCGGGTATGGTGGTTCACGCCTGTAATCCCAGCACTTTGGAAGGTGGAGGTAGCCAGATCACTTGAGGCCAGGAGTTTGAGCCTAGCCTGGCTAACATGGTGAAACCCCATCTCTACTAAAAATACAAAAATTAGCCAGGTGTAGTGGCAGGCACCTGTAATCCCAGCTACTTGGGAGGCTGAGGCAGGAGAATCGCTTGAACCTGGGAGGTGGAGGTTGCAGTGAGCTGAGATCACACCGCTGCACTGCACAATTGGCATTACTGTATTACCAGATAGATTTCTGACTGGATTAGACCCTGTGCATTCTTGTTGCCACTTTTCTTAGTGCTTTGAGCTTTTATATATATATATATGTATGTATACACACACACATATAAGTATATATACACACACACACACACACATATATATATATATTTTTATTTGAGATGGAGTCTCGCTCCATCACCCAGGCTGGAATGCAGTGTCGTGATCTGTGTTCACTGCAACCACCTCCTCCTGGGTTCAAGCAATTCTCCTGTCTCCACCTCCCAAGTAGCTGGGATTAGAGGCATGTGCCACCATGCCCGGCCAATTTTTTTTTTGTATTATTAGTGGAGACGGGGTTTCGTCATGTTGGCCAGCCTGGTCTCGAACTCCTGACCTCAGGTGATCCTCCCGCCTTGACCTCCCAAAATGCTGGGATTACAAGCGTGAGCTACCACACCTGGCCAAGCTTTTATCTTCATTTACAAAGATAGATACATAAAAAATTATTTATATTTGACTGTATATGGTTTGGAATCTTTAAGTCACATAAAATCAAGAAGTTAGGCTGATGGTCCTTCTTTTGAAAGAGTAAATGAAGAGAGGTCTGCCAATGATGCATCAGAGTACTTAGAGCTTTCTGACGATCATAATAAGTGAAGCCATTGTTATATATTAGCATTGACTTAGCACTCATGACTTGGTAATACGTGTGTAGGCTGCTTTTGTGTTAATGGTGTTTGTTGTCATTTTTATCACACGTATTTATGAACAACCTACCATGTACCTGGAGTGGAGCTGTAAGCAAGCCAGAAATAGTTCTTGTGCATGGAGCTTATAGTCTAGCAGAAAGGGGGACATTTTACAAGTAATTAAGTGTGGCGATGCTGATTTTTTTTTTTTTTTTTTCTTTTTTAGACAGGGTCTCACTCTGTCACCTAGGCTTGAGTGCAGTGGCACGATCTTGGCTCACTGCAGCCTCTGCCTCCCTGCAACCTTCACCTCCCGAGTTCAAGCGATTCTCCCACGTCAGCCTCTGGAGTAGCTGGGACTACAGGCGCATGCCACCATGCCTGGCTAATTTTTGTATTTTTAGTAGAGACAGGGTTTCACCATGTTGGCCAGGCTGGTCTTGAACTCCTAGCTTCAGGTGATCCACCCACCTCGGCCTTCCAAAGTGCTGGGAATTTTGTTTGTTTGTTTTTTGAGACGGAATCTGGTTCTGTTGCCCAGGCTGGAGTGCAGTGGAGCCATCTCAGCTCACGGCAGCCTCCTCCAGAGTTTTCAAGTGATTCTCCTGCCTCAGTCTCCGGAGTAGCTGGGACTATAGGCATGCGCTACCATGCCTGGCTAATTTTTTTATTTTAAGTAGAGACAGTGTTTCACCATGTTGGCCAACTTGGTCTCGAACTCCTGACCTCAAGAGATTGACCCACCTCAGCCCCTCAAAGTGCTGGGATTACAGGCATGAGCTACCACACCTGGCCTCAATGCTGAGTTTTATCAGTCAAGCCAAAATGATAACTCAGATGTTATCTGAGTGATAGCATGTGAGCAAAACTCTTTACTTCCTATGAACACACACTTCCATTACCACAGACTAAAACATTCTGCCATCTTAGACATTCCAGTTCTTAAGGATTCCTAATTTAAGAGATTATTGCGTATTTAATTTTTGTAATCTCAATACAAATTGCTTTTAATTTATTCCCAGAAAACTCATTAGTAAATAATTACATTTTAATCTTAATTTGAGATGATTTTATTAATATAAATTAATAAATCATTTTAATTTTTTACAGCCTGTCAGAGTTGTTCAGTATAATATCAATACAGAAGAATTATATTCCTACCTAAAGGAATTCATCCACATACTATATTTCAGGTAAGAGACATTTTGTTTTCTAACTTTTATGATTAGATAGATTTTCCTAATGCCATAGTGATAATTGGTTGTATTACATCTGAGGCACCCTCCCAAAAAAAATTGACTTCTATTGCCATTTTTGCATGCTTATTTTCAAACTTTTCAAAAATATATTTGAAGACTAGAAAACTGGCAGACTTAAGGAAATATTAAAAATGAAATGTTCATTAATGAAGTGAACTGATAATTAAATTATTCTACATTCATACAGTGAAATACCATGCAGCTATTAAAAAAGAGTTCTGCATCTGTATGTAGTAGAACAGGAAGGTACTACTTCCTGTGTGTGGTGTGTGGGATATATTGATAAGTGAAATAAGCAAGTTAAAGAACCACATCTATAGAATGAGTATTTCTGTTAAAACATACCCCCATACATTCATAAGAATGAAAAAAATATATAAACGTCTATCAGTGGTAGTTCTGGGTAGTAGGAATATAAGGTTCTTGTATTATGCAGGTTTCACATGTCATAATATTTGGAGCTTTGTGAGCATATACTACTGTAACCTAAAATAAAGAAAATATCACCAGGTGCTGTGGCTCACATCTATAGTACCAGCTACTTGGGAGACTGAGATCAGGGGATGGCTTGAACCCAGGAGGCCGAGGTTGCAGTGAGGTGACATTGCACCTCTTCACTCCAACTTGGGCAACAGAGCCAGATCCTGTCTCAAAAAAAAAAAAAAAAAAAAAAAATCTATGTAATGGCTCAAGTTGGTAATCATAGTAGGCTATAATTTTAGGTTTCTGAGATAAGTTAATGGAGTTCCTAGTACATTGCACGGTATGTAGTAAGAGGTCAGAAATGTTATCTTTCTGAGGTAATAAAATGAAGATGTCTTTTTGTGATAAAGTATCTTAAGCTAAGGTAGTAGTTTCACTATTCTTAACAAATTGTATGACTTACCAAAATGAATAAAAACTTTTACTTATTTTTAAAGCCAAAACTGTCACTTTTCAGGCATCTATTGGTGAATCCCAGAGACCGCCGAGTTGTGATTATCGAGTCGGTATTATGTCCTTCTCACTTCAGAGAGACACTCACTCGTGTTCTTTTCAAATATTTTGAGGTACCTGTCTTTATGTCAAATAAGTAAATTGCTTTTGAAATAAAAAGAGAAGCAGTAAAAGTCTTACTAGTTTTTAGGGAATCTTTCTTCCCTTTTTTTTTGTTGGTAGGTACTCAAAACTTAAACTAATAAAAGCCCTCATATTTTGTCTCTTTTATTTTATATGTCACACAGTGTAGTTGGGGAACCAGATGACAGAAGATTCTTCAAATTGGCCATTTATTTTCTTCCTTTGTGTGGTTATTTCATGCTTTAGCATTTCATCCAATACTTACATAATTGGAGATTTATTTTTATTACTGTTTGTTATTTATTTTAATATAGGTTTTTCTATTTGGGGACTTTTTTTCAGAATTAAAAGGTATATTCTGTGCTGTGGACTTTGTGATGTGTTTCTTCCAGATCTTTCTAGCTTCCATTGTTTAGTTATACTGTTCTGAATTTTGTCATTTTAGGCTTCAAATTCCTTTGAAATGGAATATTCAGTGTCTCCTTTTGAGTAAGTCGGTAATGCCAGGGATGAGACTTACCTCATGATATAAGTAGTATTACCTGTAGCTTTGATTTTATAGGAGTCGAGATTATTATTATTATTATTTTTTTTTTTTTAGACGGAGTCTCGCTCTGTCGCGTCGAGATTATTTTATGACCAAGAATATGTTTAAAGATTAGTATATTTCATAGACCAGGATCTTAATTATTCAAATTTTTTTAAATCTCTGCCTTGAAATTTAGGTTTTATCAACAAGGGAAAATGAAAGATTATATGTGTTAAGTATATAAGAAATTAAGCACATATAAATGTATTTTCATACATTCTACTGAATTCAAAACGTACCTAATACCAAAAATCACAATGTCTTTATGAGGTAAAGGCACTTAGTATTTCTAAGTTGTATTTTTGTAAAGCAGGTACAGGGAATCAGGTTGCATAGCCTCCAGTACTTAACTGATGTCATGAGTCCAGGAATTTCATTTGCAGTAGGGAGAACATAAAGCAAAACAAGAAGTTGTGTCAGCTGTTATCTGAATAAAGTGGAATATTCTCTGTATTTATAATTAGAGTTTGTGTTAATATCCTTGTCTTCTATATGACTGGAATACCTGCTTTATCTATTTAGATAAGGGAAATATAGCCATTATTTTGTCTGCCATTCAATTATGATGGACTCTCATATTTTGATTGAATATCTAGTATTTGGGATGCGACCAGATCTGGCAAATTCTTACCGAAAAAAATGTCGCACAGAGCCAACTATTTGTATATTTTGTTCTTTGGTTTAACTTTAACTGCCAATTATAGTTCAATTAGCCAGACGTGGTGGCATGCATCTATAGTCCCAGCTACTCAGGAGACTAAGGTGGGAGGATTGCTTGAGCCCAGGAGTTCGAGGCTGCAGTGAGCTGTGATTGCACCACTGCACTCAGCCTGGGCAATGGAGCAAGACTTTGTCTCTAAGAAAAAAATAAAAATTTAAATAAAAAAGAAAAAGTAAAAATATGTAGTTTATATTACAAACTTTGCAAATAAAGACAATAAAGAATTTTTTTCTCTATTTTCATCTTAATGGTAAGGGCATCTCTCTATTTTTTTAATTTAGCATTTTCCTCTAAATTTATGTTTCTAGAACTCTTCTCTCTCTCTCTCTCTCTTTTTTTTTTTTTTTTTTTTTTTTTTGAGACAGAGTCTTGCTTTATTGCTCAGGCTGAAGTGCAATGGTGTGATCTCAGCTCACTGCAACCTCCGCCTCCTGGGTTCAAGCAATTCTCCTGCCTCAGTCTCCCTAGTAGCTGAGATTACAGGCAGATGCCATGACACCCAGCTCATTTTTGTATTTTTAGTAGAGACGAGATTTCACCATATTGGTCAGGCTGGTTTCAAACTCCTGACCTCAGGTGATCCACCCGCCTCAGCCTCCCAAAGTGCTGAAATTACAGGCATGAGCCTCTGCGCCCGACCTCTAGACCTCTTCTTTTATCCCTTTCAATTTTCCCTTCCAAAAGAGGACAAGAATAAAGAAAAATGCCTCTTAATTGTCATTTTGGAATGAAACAGTTGAGCTGTTTTTATTACAGTGTATTTTGGTTATTGAGTGAATTTATATAAATCAACAAACTAGTTCTTAATTACTCTCATAAGATGGTGGAGTAGGTATCACCATATAAGTTAATATAATGTTCCTGCGAATTTTTTCAATATATTTGAATATAAGGCAAATACCTTCAAATAATGACATTCATTCTGATTTTGTTGTTTTGATTTCATTATTTTCTAGGTTCCATCTGTCTTGCTTGCTCCAAGTCATCTGATGGCTCTTCTGACGCTTGGAATTAATTCTGCCATGGTCCTAGATTGTGGATATAGGGAAAGCCTGGTGTTACCCATATCTTTTTTGTCATCCAGCCAACTTTGGAGTTCTTACTCTAACTAAAATAATTAGGCTAATTACAAATGATTTGTATTGTACTGAACTATTTTGGGTTACTATGTACAAATATGAATTTCAATGTGGAAAAAGTTCACAGGATTGTAAGACTTAAATTTACTTTTTGTAGAAGTTACTATCATTTGGTCCCAGGATATACTCCAGGAGTATACCTCATGAATATTACGTTCAGTTTTTAAAAGAAAAATCAGGATGTGTCAAGTTGACTAGGATAGTCAAGTTTTAAGAAAAAAATCATACAAAGGGTAATTCGAGAAACTGAAATGAGAACATTCAATCCAGAAAGATTTCAGTAGCTGAAGAGCTCACTGGCGCCTGTAGTCCCAGCTACTCCGGAGGCTGAGGCAGGAGAATGACATGAACCCGGGAGGTGGAGCTTGCAGTGAGCCGAGATCGCTACTGCACTCCATCCTGGGCGACAGAGCGAGACTCCGCCTCAAAAAAAAAAAAAAAAAGAAAAATGTATTTTTCTTTTCTTTTCTTTTCTTTTTTTTTTTTTTAAATCTCCGTTGGCTATCATGAAGGCAGTGTGCCTTAGTGTTTACAAGCTTGGGTTTTAGAATCAAATACACAATAAGTGCAAATCTCCAGTTATGCTTCTTACTACTTGGTCAGGTAGCTTAATCTCTTTGGGCCTCAGTTTCTTTATCCATAAATTGGGGATTATAATATTTCCATCTCATAGAAGAGTTGTGTTAGTTAAGTGATGTAATATATATAAAGTGTTTAGTATACATAGGATTTGGCACAAGTAATTTTCTTAGTACGTACTGTGGTTTTTATGTCATTGACCATAGGTCGGAACTTACTAATAATTCAGGCTATCCCAGAATGGAATTACTGACCATATAAACTAGTACATTTCTTTCCATTATAAATATTTAAGCGGAGTATAGATAAGCATCTCTTAGAATTGTCCTAGTGGACATTGCTTTATTGTAAAGGATGTTGATGTGCATGAATGTAAGACTCTTGCAATTTTGAGATCTACATGTATATTTATTAGAAAAAATATTCATGGAAGGAGATTAAGAATCATTAACTTCTAAGGAATTTAATCAAGCAGTAGTGTTTTTTAGTATAAAGTATTTTGTGTTTAATTCTTAACCGTGCAACATGAGTAGTAGTATTCTCATTATATAAATGATAATATTGAGAGTTGGGATGGGTAGTTGACTCCTCTTTTTATGAACATGTAGCCAGGATATAAACCCATGTCTGTTTCCAAAGCTGATGCTCTTACCAATATACTTAGCAAACACACAGTAAATAGTTTACTTCCCTCGGCTCTGTCCTGTAGAAATATAATGTGAGCCATGTATGTAATTTAGAGTGTTCTAGGCTGGGCGCCATGGCTCACACATGTAATACTAGCACCTTGGGAGGCTGAAGTGGGCAGACCTGAGGCCAAGAGTTTGAGACCAGCCTGGCCAACTGGTCAAAACCCCATCTCTACGAAAAATACAAAAATTAGCCGGCTGTGGTGGCACATGCCTGTAATCCCAACTACTTGGGAGACTGAGGCATAAGAATCACTTGAACCTGGGAGGTGGAGGTTGTACTGAGCCGAGATCGCACCACTGTACTCCAGCCTGGGCTACAGAGCGAGACCCTGTCTCAAAAAAAAGTAAATAGAATTTTCTAAGAGCCACATTTTAAAAGGCACAAGAAAACATGAAATTAATAGTATATTTTATTTAACCCAATATATTCAAAATACTCCAGTATTCCATCAATACAAAAATTATAATGAGGTATTTTAGTGGGGTTTTTTGGTATTAAAACCTTCTAAATTTGGTATGTAGTTTAGTCTTAGAGCACATCTCAATTCAGACTAGCCATATTTCACATATTAAGTAGCTACATAGGCCTAGTGGCTACTTTTATCAGATGCCCCAGCCGTAGCTAATGAATTGTGCGTGGTCATGTGCATATGCGTATTTTTATTCTGTTTTCTTTGATGAAGAATATGGAAAAAAAAACTTACTCTTTGATTTTTCCGTAACTATGTTAAAAATAAGAAATTAAAATTTGTCACTAAAGCATATTTAGAACAATACTGCAGAAGGTGAGGAAAATATCAAGGAAACCACATTTTATCTCGTAAAATAGTAGTATCCTTGACTACTCTATAGATATATGAAGGAATCCCAGTTCTAAATTGTTGGGGAGCACTACCCCTAGGAGGAAAAGCTCTTCACAAGTAAGTTTCTTGGAATTTAACATATTCATTTCACCTGTGTCACAAAAACAGTTGCTAATCTGTTTGTTGATCAGTGATCAATAGAGGGCTTGTGATAAATGGACAGTGAATTTTATTTATTCCACCCTCTATTAGCTTCAAGTATATTGATTTTTAAAGAATAAGCCAGTTTTTTTAATTTTTAATTTTTGTGGGTACATAGTAGGTGTATATATTTATGAGGTACATGGGATGTTTTGATATAGGCATGCAATGGGAAATAAGCACATCATGGAGAATGGGGTATCCATCCCGTCAAGCATTTATCCTTTGAGTTACAATCTAATTACACTCTTTGCATGATTTTAAAATGTACAGTTAAGTTATTGTCTATAGTCACCCTGTCGTGCTATCAAATAGTAGGTCTTATTGTTTCTATTTTTTTGTACCCATTAATTAACCTCACCTCCCATTTATCCCTCTACTTTCCTCCCTGGCCTCTGGTAGCCATCCTTCTACTCTCTATGTCCATGAGTTCCATTGTTTTGCTGTTTAGATCCCACAAATAAGTGAGAACATATAATATTGGTCTTTCTGTGCATGGCTTATTTCACTTAACGTAATGATCTACAGTTCCATCAGTGTTGTTGCAGATGACTGGATCTCATTCCTTTTTATAGCTGAATAGTACTCCATTGTGTAGGCGTGAGCCACCGCGCCTAGCAAGAAGATCATTCTTATTTAAATGATAATAATAATTGGGCTGGGTGTGGTGGCTCACGCCTGTATTATCCCAGCACTCTGGGAGGCCGAGGCAGGTGGATCACCTGAGGTCAGGAGTTTGAGACCAGCCTGGCCAACATGGCAAAACCCTATCTCTACTAAAAATACAAAAATTAGCTGGGCATGGTGGCAGGTACCTGTAATCCCAGCTACTCGGGAAGCTGAGGCAGGAGAATCACTTGAACCCAGGAGGTGGAGGTTGCAGTGAACCAGGATTGTGCCACTTAACTCCAGCCTGGGTGACAGAGTGAGACTCTGTCTCAAAAAAAAAAAAAAAGCATAATAATTTATTATGTAGTTAAAAGTATGAAATAAGAAAAGGATATCAGTTTCAATATTTTAATTCCAGTAACATTTTTTTTTTTAATTTCAGAGAGTTGGAAACTCAACTATTGGAACAATGTACTGTTGACACAAGTGCTGCTAAAGAACAGAGCCTTCCCTCAGTGATGGGTAAATTCATTTTAATTGGTTTAGGAGTGATTTACACTCTATTTTTATTTCTTCAACTTATATTTTAGTCTTTGCTCCATTGCATGATTATTCTCTTTTCTCCCCATGCCTCTCTCTGATGGCACTGCTTCAACTATAAGCTCGTTGAACTTTTAATCACCAAATTCAATAGTTTGATTTTAGTCATCCTGTCCAGAACTTTTGACACTGTGGATCATCATGTACTCTTGAATGCTTTCTTCTCCTTGGCTTTCAGGATTCTTTTTTTTAGTAGTTGTCTATTACTTCCCCAAATAGTCCTCTGGATTCCTCTGCTCTTGCTTTCTCTACTGGTATTCCACTAGGGATCTAGTGTTTGTTCCTTCTTTTTCTCTGCTGGCTTTTTAAATGTGATCTTACCTACTCCCACAACTTCTGCATCTGCATGCTGTTGATTCTCAAATGTGTCACTGGGCCTGATCCTTCTTCTGAACTTGATATTCATATTTCCAACTGATTATTAGAGACTGTGTATGTCTCTAGGCACTTCAAACTTAAGATTTCCAAAAGTGAACACATTATGTCTTTCCTCAAATTCATTTCAATTATTAGATAAAGATAATAACATCTTCCTTGTCTCCCATTTTACAAAACTTTAAGTTATTATAGCCTTTCAGTTCTTCAGAAATCTCAGATCTCATTTTTCTTTTCTTTTGACCTTCCACACCATTGAACACCTGAGAGCAAAGACATTGTTTTAATCTAGGCCCTCATTTCTTGCTTAGATTAATACAGAAGCCTACTCTCTGGATGGATTCAGTCTATTTCACACTGTTGCCAGGAATAACTTTCCACAAAATTTTTTTTTTTTTTTTTTTAAGTTCCAGGGTACATGAGCATAACGTGCAGGTTTGTTACATATGTATACTTGTGCCATGTTGGTGTGCTGCACCCATCAACTCATAAGCACCCATCAACTCGTCATTTACATCAGGTATAACTCCCAATGCAATCGCTCCCCCCTCCCCCCTCCCCATGATAGGCCCCGGTGTGTGATGTTCCCCTTCCCAAGTCCAAGTGATCTCATTGTTCAGTTCCCACCTATAAGTGAGAACATGCGGTGTTTGGTTTTCTGTTCTTGTGATAGTTTGCTAAAAATGATGGTTTCCAGCTGCATCCATATCCCTACAAAGGACACAAACTCATCCTTTTTTATGGCTGCATAGTATTCCATGGTGTATATGTGCCACATTTTCTTAATCCAGTCTGCCACTGATGGACATTTGGGTTGATTCCAAGTCTTTGCTATTGTGAATAGTGCCGCAATAAACATACGTGTGCATATGTCTTTATAGCAGCATGATTTATAATCCTTTGGGTATATAGCCAGTAATGGGATGGCTGGGTCATATGGTACATCTAGTTCTAGATCCTTGAGGAATCGCCGTACTGTTTTCCATAATGGTTGAACTAGTTTACAATCCCACCAACAGTGTAAAAGTGTTCCTATTTCTCCACATCCTCTCCAGCACCTGTTGTTTCCTGACTTTTTAATGATTGCCATTCTAACTGGTGTGAGATGGTATCTCATTGTGGTTTTGATTTGCATTTCTCTGATGGCCAGTGATGATGAGCATTTTTTTTGTGTCTGTTGGCTGTATGAATGTCTTCTTTTGAGAAATGTCTGTTCACATCCTTTGCCCACTTTTTGATGGGGTTGTTTGTTTTTTTCTTGTAAATTTGTTTGAGTTCTTTGTAGGTTCTGGATATTAGTCCTTTGTCAGATGAGTAGATTGCAAAAATTTTCTCCCATTCTGTAGGTTGCCTGTTCACTCTGATGGTAGTTTCTTTTACTGTGCAGAAGCTCTTTAGTTTAATGAGATCCCATTTGTCAATTTTGGCTTTTGCTGCCGTTGCTTTTGGTGTTTTAGACATGAAGTCTTTGCCCATGCCTATGTCCTAAATGGTACTACCTAGGTTTTCCTCTAGGATTTTTATGGTATTAGGTCTAACATTTAAGTCTCTAATCCATCTTGAATTAATTTTTGTATAAGGAGTAAGGAAAGGATCCAGTTTCAGCTTTCTACTTATGGCTAGCCAATTTTCCCAGCACCATTTATTAAATAGGGAATCCTTTCCCCATTTCTTGTTTCTCTCAGGTTTGTCAAAGATCAGATGGCTGTAGATGTGTGGTATTATTTCTGAGGACTCTGTTCTGTTCCATTGGTCTATATCTCTGTTTTGGTACCAGTACCATGCTGTTTTGGTTACTGTAGCCTTGTAGTATAGTTTGAAGTCAGGTAGCGTGATGCCTCCAGCTTTGTTCTTTTGACTTAGGATTGTCTTGGCAATACGGGGTCTTTTTTGGTTCCATATGAACTTTAAAGCAGTTTTTTCCAATTCTGTAAAGAAACTCATTGGTAGCTTGATGGGGATGGCATTGAATCTCTAAATTACCTTGGGCAGTATGGCCATTTTCACGATATTGATTCTTCCTATCCATGAGCATGGTATGTTCTTCCATTTGTTTGTGTCCTCTTTTATTTCACTGAGCAGTGGTTTGTAGTTCTCCTTGAAGAGGTCCTTTACATCCCTTGTAAGTTGGATTCCTAGGTATTTGATTCTCTTTGAAGCAATTGTGAAGGGAAGTTCATTCATGATTTGGCTCTCTGTCTGTCTGTTACTGGTGTATAAGAATGCTTGTGATTTTTGCACATTAATTTTGTATCCTGAGACTTTGCTGAAGTTGCTTATCAGCTTAAGGAGATTTTGGGCTGAGACAATGGGGTTTTCTAAATATACAATCATCCACAAAATATTTTTATGCTTTTGCAACAGGATCTCACTCTGTTGCCCAGACTGGAGGGCAGTGGCATGATCTTGGCTCACTGCAGTCTCCACCTCCTGGGCTCAAGCCATTCTTCAATCTCAGCCTCCTGAGTAGCTGGGACTACAGGCGCGAGTCACCACTCCCAGCTAATTTTTGGGGGGTACATTTTGTAGAAATGGGGTTTCACCATGTCGTCCAGGCTGGTCTCAAACTCCTGAGCTCAATCCACCAGCCCCCGCCCCACAAAATGCTAGGATTACGTCCTGAACCACCGTGTCCTGCCAGTTTTTCACAAAATAAATATAACTACATTGCTGTTCTGCTTGAGAATTTTTGTAAGCTCCTACAAGTTAAAATCCAAATTATCTATTGGATATAAATGTTTCTTCAAAATCTGAGTTTGTTCTACCTCTTACCCTTAGATCACTAAACTTTATCCTTTGTTCTTTATTAAATCTTCAGTAAATTTCTTACAATTGTCGAGGCACTGTGAATCCTAGCACAACCCTGTGCTTTCATTTATTCTTTTTCTTTCCCTGGGATGTTTTTCTTTGCCTAGTTGGGTTTTTGATCCCTCTGCATGACTCAGCTGGAATGTCACCTTAATGGTGAAACCTTCCTCATCTTCCCTAAGCAGAATAAATTGCTCCTCTCTGTTAAGCCCTCAGCAGTAATTTATTATAGCACATATGACACATTCTCATTTGCCTGTTAACTTGCTTGTTTCCCCCAGGAGACTTTGAGGATCCCTGTCTTGTTTATTTTTCAATCTGTAGCACCTAGTATAGTGCTGGGGCATTGAATATATGTTGGAAAGCCAGATTTTCGGGACACTTAGGCATACCTATGTTTTCCTGTTGTTCCTTATTGATAGTTAAGTTAATAGCATTTTTCATTCTGTAGATCCAATTATAGCTTTCAAATTCCAGATAACTTTGTGATGTCTTAGTATATTTTGGTGACAGGTAATTTATAAAAGGTCTTCAAAGATAATAAATTCAGTATAGCATCGCAAGATGTTCTTTGTAAAGGTCTTTAAACCCAGTAATATTTCCATAAAATTATAAATGATACATTCTTGGATATTCTTTTTCTAGTCCACCTTGTACTGATTCTAACCTTTCCCTTTAATACTCCTCACAATCTGAGTCTGTGATAGCCATGCAGTCCTACAAAATTGTGGAATCAAATCATATAAATATTTGCCAAAGCACCCACTGCAAATACGGCTGGGGACGGTGGCTCACGCCTGTAATCCCAACACTTTGGGAGGCCAAGGGGAGTGGGTCACTTGAGGTCAAGAGTTCGAGACCACCCTGACCAACATGGTGAAACCCTGTCTCTACATTAAAAAAGAAAAAAAAAATTGGCATGGTGGCACGGGCCTCTAATCCCAACTACTCGGGAGGCTGAGGCAGGAGAATCGCTTGAACCTGGGAGGTGGAGGTTGCAGTGAGCCGAGATCGAGCCATTGCACTCCAGCCTGGGTGACAGAGGGAGACTCCCTCTCAAAAAAAAAAAATAAAAAAGAAAATGCAAACGAATTTAAAATGTCTCTTTTCTAGGTTCTTAGCAAAGATTACGTGTAAGTCTGAGATATGCTTGAGTATCCTTAAGTGAATTTTGAATGAGCCTCTTTCATTTACTGTTTAGAACTTAGTTTAAAATTGAATATATCATAGTAACTCAAAAAGGCTAAACTAAGTACACTGATTGGAAAAATGTACAGTTTAAATTATATACCAACATGTTATGTTTCTTATTTTCCTAACTGAAATGTAAGTGATTTTTTAGAGCTAGAGCCAGGGAATGCCTCTTGTTTCTATTCTTTACTTGCAAAATTTAAATAGTTATGATTATTTGCCCCTTATGATTATTTGCTCCTTATGATTAAGGAGCTCCTTACCAAAGCAGCATCTACTCTTAGCTAAATTAAACTCTTTATTTCCAGGCCTGCCTTACATTTGCCTAAAGAAAATAGTTTCTCATATTACCAGATTTCTTTGACACATGTTAAAATTTATATAAATGTTCCAAGAGAGAGCATTGAAGTTGTGGAATGCTCTAGGTTTTAGCACTTATTTTTAAATTGCAGGTTCTTACAGTCAAGTTACATTTCTCTCATCTATTTATAACCAGGATTAAATCTTCTGGCATATCTTTATCCTCTTGATAAATTTTAACACTCAAAGATAGGAAATCTTCAAAAAATTTTGATCATGTACTGGCCCCACAGGTAAAATAAAACTTTGAACATATTATCTAGAGTATGTCTGTTTATTTATAAACCATGTATGCACTATTGTTACTATATTATGAAACACAAAAGTAAGCCTTTGGAAAGGATGAGATAATAAAGGTAAAATAACAAATAATTCTAAAGTTATACTTACTAAAGGTAAAAATCTTTTGCCATATAACTAAACATTAAATGTGCTTTTTTTTTTTTTAAATTATGGCTTAACATTTTAATGGTGTGGTTTCTAAGTTTACCTGATTTTAATACTTAATTTTAATGGCTCTCAGAACTGAAAGTTATAGCTGACAACAAATGTAGATCCAGGTGGAAGAAGGCCATAATTATGCTTATTAAATAATGATTTATTTTCAGCTGTAGATGTCTATCTTCTCTGATATCAATAATTTATTCTTATAAATCAATGAAAATATTTTTACATATTTTTTTACAATGGGTTAAAAATTCTTTTTTTTTTTGAGTTGAAGTTTTGCTCTTTTTGCCCAGGCTGGAGTGCAACGGCATGATCTCAGCTTACCCCACACTCCTCCCGAGTTCAAGCAGTTCTCCTGCCTTATCCTCCTGAGTAGCTGGGATTATAGGCAAGCACCACCACACCCAGCTTTTTGTATTTTTTTTTGTAGAGACGAGGTTTCTGCATGTTGGTCAGGCTGATCTTGAACTCCCAACCTCAGGTGATCCACCCACCTTGGCCTCCCAAAGTGCTGGGATTACAGGTGTAAGCCACCGCGCCTGGCCCCAAGGTTAAAAATTCTTAGTTTCGAAGACTTTAGGTTAGAAAATTTTGTTTCTGAGACAGATTTTTGGCAACAAAATTTTATAACAATGGTAACATATCCAAATATTCACTTTCCAAAGGCTTCCTGTATTGCATGAAGATAGATATACTTGGTATCCTTAGGTGAACTTTGAATGAGCCTCTTTCATTTAGTATATAGAACCTAATTCAAAAAAGAATGAATAGGTACTTTCTCACTCATTTTTAAAATGTCACCTTTACCTTGAAGGAAAAGATTAAAAGACTGTGTGTGGTACTGTTTTTTTTTAAAAAAAGAGTCTTGCTCTTTGCCCAGGCTGGAGTGCAGTGGCGTGATCTCGGCTCACTGCAAGCTCTGCCTGCTGGGTTCACGCCATTCTCCTGCCTCAGCCTCCCGAGTAGCTGGGACTACAGGCGCCCGCCATGTGTGTGGTACTTTTAAAAAATATGTTAGCATGTTACTGACAACTATTTATTATCACTGGAAAGATAAACTTGAAACTTCAATTTTTTGCTTCGATTTCCATGGTTTGTCTTGCCTTTGAATGATGGTATTTCTTCCCTAAAACAAAATTAAATTTTTCTGTTAGACTTTTTGAGAAAATTATAGTAGTTGTATTTTTAAAATTTTTTCTAAACTGAAAAATAGAAATGTGAAGGCAATTTAATAGACTGTTTTTAATTATTATTAAGGTTTTATAATTCTAAATGAAATATTTTTTTTAGGTTCAGTTCCAGAAGGTGTCTTAGAGGATATTAAAGGTAAAGTAAGTTCTCATTTTTGTCCCTTTCATCCTTAAGTGTTAGTTTGTAGGGCATATGCTTCTAAACAGTTAGACAGATAGAAAATATATTCATAATATAATATCCTAAAAGTATTTAATATATAGACTATGGGATACTCTTAAGTACAAATTCCAATTTTTTTTCACACTTAGGGAAGCTGTGGCATAGTGATGATGTGTTACTGAAGCAGCTTCTCAATTGTATAGAGTATACAGGGTTACCAGGGAACCTAGTATTTTGCAGTGTGAAAGAACAGTTAAATTGCTTAAGAAAGCTACTGGTTTGATTAGTATAATGTTTTTTACTCTAGTTTTCTTCATACATTTTTCTAAAACATTCTGAAATTGTGACCAAAGTACTACACGGTACATTGGATTCACCTAAGTGAGATTGCTTCTACTTTGCTAGAGTGAATTTCTATAATAATGTTCAAATTGGGTTTTCTGGTATTTTTGTTCACTGAAATAAAATACATTTAAAATATAATCTTCTTCAATACTTGGCATGTCATTAATGTTAATAATTTAGGATGCTTAATAGCTAGACAGTAATGGATTTCAGAGTTAAATGAGAGCCGGAGATAATCTAATACAGTTGGGGCTCTGAAATGTTAAGTTATTTGTTCAGTGTCACACAAGTAGGTAGGGTTAGAGCTACAGCTACAAAATATATCTTGCTTTCCATTATATTACTTAATATCTTTTATGTGTTTTAATTACCTAAATTCTTTTCAATTTGTTATAAAATATTAATCATTTGTACTGCTTATTACAGTAGTTCAAATAATACAGAAATATCTCAGGTAAAATGGTTTCCTTTCCTCTCTTCCATTTCTATCCTCCATGATATAACAATTGTTGACGATGTGGAGTGTTTTCTTTTCATATGGCCTCCAACCTGTGAAAAGATGTTTAACTCTACCATTAGTCAGGGAGACATCAGATTGGCAAAAATTTGAAAGACATCTGGTATTAGTGAGATGGTAGGAAAATGAATGTTTATTATTAGTAGTAAGGATTGCAAACTAACCTTTTTGGAAAGCAATCTGGCATATTTATTAAAATTCAAAGTGTGCATCCCATCTAAAAAGGGTTATTGCATGAAGTTTGGTAACTTCATCATAAGGAATGTCATGTAGCTGTTAAAAGAAGAGCTAGAGTATTGGTTTGGAAGAAGGTCCATAATGTAAAGGAAGAAAGCATGTTGCTGAAGGTATGTACAGTAGAAACCCTTTCTGTTAAAAACAAATATGCAGGCTGGGTGTAGTGGCTGGCCCCTGTAATCCCAGCACTTTGGGAGGCCAAGGCAGGTGAATCACTTAAGCCCAGGAGTTCAAGACCAGCCTGGACAACGTGATGAAACCCTGTCTCTACAAAAAATACAAAAATTAGCCAGGTGTGGTGGTACAGACCTCTAGTCCCAACTATTTAGAGGGGCTGAGGTGGAGGATCACTTGAACCTGGGATCTCCTGGTGGAGGCTGCAGTAAGCTAAGTTCAGACCACTGCATTCCAGCCTGGGTGACAGAGCAAGACTATCTCAAAAGAAAACAAAAACAAAAACTAACATGCAGCATACACATATTCATTGTATTGTGTGATCTTGAATTGCAAGGCAGAGGTTGCAGTAAGCCGAGATCATGCCATTGGACTCCAGTGTGGATGACAGAGTGAAACTCTATCTCAAAAAAATAAAAATAAAACTACAAAAAATTAGCCAGGCATGGTGGTACCCACTTGTAGTCTCAGCTACTTGGGAGGCTGAGGTGGGAGGATCACTTGAATCCCAGAGGCAGAGGTTGCAGTGAGCTAAGATTGCACCACTACACTCCAACCTGGGCAAGGGAATCTTGACTCCATCTCAAAAACATAAAAGATCTCAAGGCTAGGTATTTACTTTGCTTAGATAGTCACGAGCACTTGAATAAAATATAAAACATACAAGTAGCTTTAGCGCCTGGCTCACTATCTAGCATAGTAGCATATTGTGGATTCTCAACACATGTGGTTTGAATTAGTGAATGAAATTCACTACATAATGTATTATGAAAAGAATTGTGTATAATATATATATCGTATCAATATGCATTATATCATATATATTATGCATAATTCTTTTCATAATATATATGGCTAACATGCTTTACGAGTAATACAACCAAGTTGTCAAATTTCTTGCATTTAACATCAATTTTATCTCTACTTTAAAAAAAGTATTCCCTAACTACCTTGAAATAATTTTAAGCAGCTCATTATAAAAAATACTTTGCAATAGAATTTTTAAAAGAAAAAGTTTTCGACATGCAAAAAGTAAAGTGATACAGTAGAAAGAAAGCGGTAGTGTTGGGGTGTGCTAACGAGGAACAATCATTACAAAAAGCCCAAAACTAAGGAGTGTTACATTGCAACTAAGAGCAAAAATTGGCCTTGTACCAGCCAGGCACAGTGGCCCGTGCCTGTAATCCCATCACTTTTGGAGGCCAAGGCAGGTGGATCACTTGAGGTCAGGAGTTCGAGACCAACCTGACCAACATGGCGAAATGCTGTCTCTACTAAAAATACAAAAATTAGCTGGGCATGGTGGCGTGCACCTGTAATCCCAGCTACTTGGGTGCCTGAGGTATGAGAATCGCATGAATCCGGGCGGTGGAGGTTGCAGTGTGCCAAGATCGCGCCACTGCACTCCAGTCTGTGCAATAGAGTGAGACTCTGTCAAAAAAAAAAAAAAAAAAAAAAATTTGGCATTGTGTTCTGACCAATCAAGATATTTATTAATTTTATTTCTTTTTTTTTCCAATTTCTTTTTGGTAACATCTTTTCACAACAAGATTCCTTAAAAAGAATCAGAGAGAGGGAGAAAGAAAATCTGGTTTAAAGAAATATACTATTCAGTTAGAATAGCTACTTTTTTATGATGGTAAAATTAACTTTTGTTGTGGTTCTCCTTATATAAGAGATGTCAAACAACAGTTTCTTTAAAGATGATTTTTTTAAAATGAGGTTTTATACAAGATGAATGTACAACATGTCTTATGACAACTTAGTCAATGAAAAAGGTTGTTTTTTTGTTTTGTTTTGTTCTATTTTGGTTTTTTTCTTTGAGACAGAGTTTCACTTTTGTTGCCCAGGCTGGAGTGCAGTGGCACGATCTCAGCTCACTGCAACCTCTGCCTCCCGGGTTCAAGCAATTCTCCTGCCTCCGCCTCTCAAGCAGCTGGGATTACAGGCACCCACCACCACACCCGGCTAATTTTTTGCATTTTTAGTAGAGACGGGGTTTCGCCCTGTTGGGCAAGCTGGTCTCGAATTCCTGACCTCAGGTAATCCGCCTGCCTCGGCCTCCCAAAGTGCTGGGATCACAGGTGTGAGCCACTGCACCTAGCCAAAACAGGTTTTTTAATGAACAAATTACTGTTAGCTAACTAAAGATGGAAATAGGGTTTATAAAATCCAAAGGAATAGATGATTAGCATGTTCACTTGAATAGAATTGTTTTAACTGGGGTGTAGGTTCACTCTGTTCAGTTGTAATCAACTAACCATAACAAGGTCTCCTTTTCTTCCTTTAAGTGCGTACTTGCTTTGTAAGTGATCTGAAGCGAGGACTAAAAATCCAAGCAGCAAAATTTAATATTGATGGGAATAATGAGGTAAGTTTAAAAAAAAAAAAAAAAGCATCTTTTTGCAAAGGTTGCAACATGTGTGGACTTATGTTTATGATATTTATATTTCAGCGTCCCTCCCCACCCCCAAATGTTGACTATCCGTTAGATGGAGAGAAGATTTTACACGTCCTTGGATCAATCAGGTTAGATCTTAATTTTAATGAGCAAAGTAGTAAATGAAAATAAACTTTTGGCTTTTAAAAATATTTGTATGAGCCTTTATTTCACTATTGCCATTTTAACAGTTAAGTGTTTATTGTTAAGCCTCATTATTCATGATTTATTTTATTCAGCTTTTTTTTTCTTTTGAGGCAAGATCTTGCTCTGTTGTCCAGGCTGGAGTGCAGTGGCACTATCTTGGCTCACTGTAACTTTCATCTCCTGGGTCCAAGCAATTCTGCCTCAGCCTCCCAACTAGCTGGAATTACAGGTGCCTGCCACCACGCCTGGCTAATTTTTGTATTTTTTAATATACACAGGGTTTCACCATGTTGGCCAGGTTGGTCTCAAACTCCTGACCTCAGGTGATCCGCCTACCTTGGCCTCCAACAGTGCTGGGATTACAGGCATGAGCCACCGTGCCCCGCCTATTCAGCTTTTTAAATTTTTAAAAATTAAAAAAAATATATTATCTCCCATTTATGAAGGTAATTGAGAATTAGTTCAATTCATGAAACTAGCCATTCTTTGAAGTGGGGCAGGAGGTATGACACTTTAAAATAGGGGTTAGCAAAATATTTCAGTAAAGGACCAGATAGTAAATAGCTCAGGCTTGGCTGGGCACAGTGGCTCATGCCTGGAATCCCAGAACTTTGGGAGGCTAAGGTGGGTGGATCACCTGAGGTCGGGAGTTCGAGACCAACCCTACCAACAAGAAGAAACCTAGTCTCTACTGAAAATACAAAATTAGCTGGCCATGGTAGCACATGCCTGTAATCCCAGCTACTCAGGAGTCTGAGGCAGGAGAATTGCTTGAACTCGGGAGGCAGAGGTTGCGGTGAGCCAAGATCGCACCATTGCACTCCAGCCTGGGCAACAAGAACAAAACTCCATCTCAAAAATAAAATAAAATAAAATAAATAACTCAAGCTTTATGGGCCAATATGGTCTCTGTTGCAACTACTCAACTCTATAGTTGGAACACAAAATTAGCCATAGATAATATTTAAATGAGTGAGCATGACTGTGTTCCAGTAAAACTTTATTTGCAAAAACAGGTGGTGGCTGGATTTCATTCTCAGGCCGTATTTGCTGACTCCTGCTTTAAAACTTTTTGTTAGAAAGAATGCATTTTTCCAAATATACTCAGTCTTTAGGACTTAGTAATTCGCCATTTATTGATTTGACTATTCTGTCTGATGATCCAATATAAGTTGTTGTTAAGGACTTACATAATCATATTAGTAACAATATAACATTTGTTTATAACGCAGCTTTATAAAATTTATATTGTAAAAGTTTCCTTGTAAAATATAAGGTCAGAAGATTCACAGAAAATTATTATTATGTAACATATTGAACATCCTATTAGGCTTTGAGTTAATGTAGAGCTTGAAGTATTGAAAGAATGAACATAAATACATGGAAGTTAAAGACGGTAGGACAGGGTAGCAAAAGAGTAAGAATGTAGTACTTTTTGCTAGCTATTTTTATATCATTTTAATCTCCTATTTAAGTTATGTTTATTAAATTACTTTTTAAAATTTTCTCCTGATTGTTATTGGATCTCAGTCTAAAGAAGAAGATAACTATTTAAAGAAATACAGAGACCAGGCATGGCAGTTCACACTTGGTTTTTTTTTTTTTTTTTTCTTGAGACAGAGTTTTTGCTCTTTTCGCCCAGGCTGGAGTGCAATGGCACGATCTCGGCTCACTTCAGCCTCCTTCTGGGTGCAAGTGATTCTCCTGCCTCAACTTCCCGAGTACGTAGGCTTATAGGCACCCACCACCATGACCGGCTAATTTTTGTATTTTTAGCAGAGATGAGTTTCACCATGTTGGCCGGGCTGGTCTCAAACTCCTGACCTCAGGTGATCCACCCGCCTCCGCCTCCCAAAGTGCTGGGATTATAGGCGTGAGCCACCGTGCCTGGCTGGTAGTTCACACTTGTAACCTCAGCACTTTGGGAGGCGGAGATGGGAGAATATCTTGAGCCCAAAAATTCAAGACCAGCCTGGGCAGCATAGTTTGAGACCCTGTCTCTACAAAAAAAAAGAAAGAAATGTTTTTTAATTAGCCAGGCATGGTGGTACACACCTATAGTCCTAGCTCTTTAGGAAGCTGAGGTGGGAGGATCACTTGAGCCCAGGAGTTTGAGGTTACAGTGATCTGTGATTGTACCACTGTACTTCAGCCTGGGCAACAGAGTAAGACCCCAGGATCCAGCCACTGCACTCCAGACTCAGCGACAGAGCGAGACTCCGTCTCAAAAAAAAAAATTTTTTTTTGTAGAGATGGAGTCTCACTCTGTTGCCCAGTTGGTTTCGAACTTCACTCAAGCAGTCCTCCCGCCTTGCCCTCCCAAAGTGTTGGGATTACAGGCATGAGCCACCGCCCCCAGTTCCCCATCTCTATTTTCTTAAAGAAAAAAAGGAAATTCAATCAACATGGAATTGTTGGTTCCAAAAAAATAGGAAAATGCATTGCAAATGAAGGAAGCCAGTATGTCTCACATTCCAAACTCAATATGTTTACTAACGTGTTTTTTGTGTTTTGTTTGTGTGTGTGTGTGTGTGTGTGGTTTTTTTGTTTGTTTGTTTTGAGGTGGAGTTTCGCTCTTGTTGCCCAGGCTGGAGTGCAATGGTGCAATCTTAGCTCACCACAACCTCTGCCTCCCGGGTTCAAGCAATTCTTCTGCCTCAGCCTCCTGAGTAGCTGGGATTACAGGCATGCATACCACACCCAGCTAATTTTTGTATTTTTAGTAGAGACGAGATTTCTCCATGTTAGTCAAGCTGGTCTCGAACTCCTGACCTCAGGTGATCCGCCTGCCTTGGCCTCCTAAAATGCTGGGATTACAGGTGTGAGCCACTGTGCCCAGCCTAACATGTTGTTTCTACCAAAAGGTATAGTTCCATTGAAACCTTCTAATTAGACACAATACTGACCAGTAGTTGGTTGGTAAAGCAAAAGAAGGGTTATTTAAAGTAAAGGACCATTATAAAAAATCATATACTAAACATTTTATTTTAACTTAAATTTTGTGTATATTTATGTTTTTCCAAGACCTATTCTTTGAGGCTAAGTCTACTTATAGAGTTCTGACTTAAAATTATAATAACCAGTAAATCATAATTTATGATTTCCTGCTTTTTTGTTCTTTTTATAAGTACAGTAAGAGCTTAAAGTTACTAGGAATCAGTCTTGGTACAGAATCCATCTAGTTGGCTGGGCGTGGTGGCTCATGCCTGTAATTCCAGCATTTTGGTAGGCCAAGGCGGGCGGATCACTTAAAGTCAGGAGTTTGACACCAGCCTGGCCAACATGGTGAAACCCCATCTCTACTATTTACAGAATCCATCTAGTTATTTTCTTCTAGACTTTTACAGTTGTCTCACCTATGTTACAAATATTTTTAAAAACTAACTTGTCGTTCCAAAGCTTTCACATTCATGGAAAGAACAACTTGTTTTCTACCTTAATATTTCATTGGTTAAGTAATAATTGTTAAGTTATATAATTTTAATATCAAATCAGCTGACAAAAGATTTGGAAATAGAAGAGTGGATCTTTGTAAGCATGCAGCTTAACTGGTGGAAGAAGTCTGCAGGCATAGTGGCAAGGGCCTGACCAGCTATGCCCGTTCAGCATACTGTAGGCCTCAGTTAGTATACTTTAGTGGTGAAGTGGAAAGAATTAGCTAGTAGATTGAGTCTCATGAAGAGGATTTTGTTTTGAAAAGAATTTTTAAACGCTTTAAAATAGTTATGCATAATACCCGATTTTATAAAAAATAGAGTTTATACCTGTATGTGCATAGTTAATTTTGTATTGTATTGGTTAGGATTTGGTTTGGCCACAGTTATACAAACCTGAAAATAGTGTCTTCAACAAGTTAGAAGTTTATCTCTCATTTAAAAGAAGTTCAAGGCTGGGCACAGTGGCTCACACCTGTAATCCCAGCACCTTGGGATGCCAGTGCTGTTGGATTGCTTGAGCCTGGGATGCAGAGGTTGCGGTGAGCCGAGATTGTGCCATTACACTCCAGCTTGGGCAACAGGGCAAGACCCTATCTCAAAAAATGTGAAATTAAAAGAAAAGAAGTTGAGAGGTAGATCATCCAGGGATGATATTATCGTCTCAGAGACCCAAACATCTTTCCATCTATCATCTTCGGGATGTAGCCCTTGTCCTTGAGGTCCAGGATGGCTGCTGGAGTTGTAGCTACCATGTTTTTGTTTCAAGCAAGTAGTCCTAAGAAGGGAAAGAAGAAAGTGCTTAACTCTTAATTAAAAGTCCAACATAGGCTGGGTGCGGTGGCTCATGCCGATAATCCCAACACTTTGGGGAGGCTGAGGCAGGCAGGTCGCTTGAGGCCAGGAGTTCGAGACCAACCTGGCCAACATGGTGAAACCCCACCTCTACTGAAAATATACAAAAAATTAGCTGGGCGTGGTGGCACAGACCTGTAATCCCAGCTACTTGGGAGGCTGAGACATGAGAATCACTTGAATCTGGGAGGCTGATTCGAGATCACACCATTGCACAGAGCAAGACTCTTTGTCTCAAAAGGGAAAAAAAAAGTCCGACATATTACTTCTGCCTCCATCTCCTTGTCTGGTACTTAACTACATCTAGTTGCAAGAAAGACTGTTTTTTTTTTTTAAGAGATGAGGTCGCACTATGCTGAGACCAGTTCTCAGGCTGGTCTTGAACTCCTGGCCTCAAGCCATTCCCCTGCACTGCCTCAGCCTCCTGAAATGCTGGGATTATAGGCATGAGCCATTGCATCTGGCCAGAGGCTGGTAAATACAGTGTTTTAACTAGTGGGATGGGTTGGAGGCACAATATATCCAGCTTAAAAACTGAGTTTTATCTTATTTTCAAATCCTACAGATTAACAGGCAGTAGTAAAAGATAATACAGAGAGGTCCCATATACCCTTTCAGTTTCTCCCAATGGTTAAACATCTTATATAACTATAATATGATACCAAAACTAGTAAATTGGCATTGGCATAAAGTATGTGTTAGTTCTGTGTTATTTTATCATATGTAGATTTCTACAGTCACTACAACAATGGAGATACAGAACTATTGCCAGACAGAAAGAAAATTACTGCTTGATCTCACTTGTATATGTGGAATCTAAAAAAAAGTGAAACATCTAGAAACAGAGAGTAAAACAGTGGTTGTTAGGAGTTGAGAGGGGAAGGAAATGAGGAGAGGGTCAAAGGACACAAACTTGTAGTTGTGAGTGATGAATAAGCCTAGAGATCTAATGTACAGCATGAGGACTTTAGTTAGTAACACTGTATTCTATACTGAAATTTTGCTAAGAATAGATTTTGGGTGCTCTTACTACTTACGGAAGGTGATGGATAGGTTAGTTTGCTTGAATGTAGTAATTACTTCACCGTGTGTGTGTATATATATATCAAAATATGTTGTATACCTTAAATATATATATAATTTTTTTAAACATATAGAACTCTTTCATCACCACAAAGATCTTCCTCATGCTACCAAAAAGTAATAGAGTTATTTTAATTTGAGAATAAATTGGAAAGTGGATATTTTACTAAGCAACTGGTGATCCTTGTATTATTTTAAAAAAGAAATGGGGGGGGGGTGGTTGCTTATAAATCTCTTGTATCACCAGCTAATCTGCTTGTTGAATCTTATTATTATAGAATACTATTTCTTTTCTTTTCTTAGGTTTGGGGAGTTATAATTGGACACAAAATAAATGTAAATGTATACATAATAATAGTAACAGCTAATAATTTAGGCAGACCCTGTTCTATTAACTTATTGCATCTTCACCTCAACCCCTGAGGCAGGCATTGTTATCCTTTCCATTTACAAATGAGAACAACTTGTATTTTAATAATTATTCTTTGTTAATGTAGTATTGGTACTTAAAAATACTATGTAAATGGAAATCATGGTATATTCTGTGTAATAATATGTGACACCAACAGAAAGCTCTCTTTTCCAAATCCCATTAGAGATTCAGTTGTGGAAATTCTTTTTGAACAAGATAATGAAGAGAAATCAGTTGCCACTTTAATATTGGATTCCCTTATACAGGTATTTTATCTTGTCAAAAAAATTCCCTTTATTATCACAGTCCTTTAAATAAAAATTTTAAATGTTATTTTAGGCAACTAGCAATCCTTGTCACATATTATTTTTAATATGTGTCAACAACTAATCTGCTTATTGAATTTTATTAATTTTTACAGAATACGGTCCTTTTAAAACTTTTTAAACTTTTATTTTAAAATGTTATAGTTCATGAGTTTTACTTTGGCACTGAGAAATGGCATCTACAGCATTCCAAACCCCAGGATAATGAGTGCCATGGACATGTGCTTATTTATTTATTTATTTATTTATTTATTTATTTATTTAGAGATAGTCTCGCTCTGTCACCCAGGCTGGAGTGCAGTGGCGTGATCTTGGCCCACTGCAACTTCCGCCTCCTGGGTTCAAGTGATTCTTCTGCCTCAGCCTCCCAAGTAACTGGGATTACAGGCGCCCACCACCATGCCTGGCTAATTTTTGCATTTTTAGTAGATACAGGGTTTCACCATGTTGGCCAGGCTGGTCTCGAACTCCTGACCTTGTGATCCACCCACCTCTGCCTCCCAAAGTGCTGGGATTACAGGCGTGAGCCACTGTACCTGCCTTTTTTTTTTTTTTTTTGACAGAGTTTTGCTCTTGTTGCCCAAGCTGGAGTGCAATGGTGTGATCTCGGCTCACTGCAACCTCCACCTCCTGGGTTCAAGCGATTCTCTTGCCTCAGCCTCCCAAGTAGCTGGGATTACAGGCATGTGCCACCATGCCGGCTAATTTAGTGTTTTTGGGTAGAGATGGAGTTTCTCCATTTTGGTCAGGCTGGTCTTGAACTCCTGACCTCAGGTGATCCACCTGTCTCAGCCTCCCAAAGGACTTGGATTACAGGCATGAGCCACCGTGCCCAGCGACGTGCATTCTTTTAAGAGTCAGGACCAGATTTTTATTTAGTACCTAGTGTGGTTTATGGTTCCTTCCAATTCAGGGTTGTATAGTATTCAATTTTAAATTCCACAGGACATATGGTAATAATATGTCTCTTTTTTTTAATGACTATGTAATTATAGGGCTTCGCATGAAATACCATTGCCTTGGAAGATATGTTTGCCTCTAGGGCTCCATTCATTGAAGGACCTTATCATTGCTAACTCTTAAAGAGAACTGATGTAGAACCATAATTTTTCTAGGAGTATTATCTTCCCACTTAACAACTGGCACTTGAATACACCTTGGAAAAACGAAATTTCCACATACTTCCCTTACCCCAAAAAAGAGAAGTTATTTCTTCTCATGCTCTTTGCCCTACTTAATCATTGCTACCCTGACAGTGAGAACACTCACATATTACTGCCATATACCCTATGGAATGTAAAATCCTATGCTATTAGACTTTAAAATATTTTAAAATCTTTTAAGTTTGTGTATATATTTGGCAGTATTTTTATGGTGGTTATACTTGCTTTGCTACATGAAAGAAACCTTGCCGTGGCCCTTTTTGTGATACAAATGATCACCTGTTTAATCTGTAGTATTATAATAATAATATGTATAATCATAGTATATATAATATGTATATTTTCTTAAGTTCAGTCAAGCATTATTTGTACAGTTCAGAATAAGTCCTTCTTTTTTTCTTTCTTTTTAATAACAGTGTCCAATAGACACCAGGAAGCAACTAGCAGAGAATTTGGTAGTCATAGGGGGCACTTCTATGTTGCCAGGATTTCTCCACAGATTGCTTGCAGAAATAAGGTATTTGGTAGAAAAACCAAAATATAAAAAAGCCCTTGGCACTAAGACATTTCGAATTCATACTCCACCTGCAAAAGCTAATTGTGTGGCCTGGTTGGGAGGTAAGAATTTCACTTTTAAAATATAGTGATTATATAGTATTTGGTCTCTGAATGACACTATTAATGGATATATTAGAATAAATCATTCAGGGTTCAGAATTGCCCACTTGATAAATACAACTAACATTGACTTTTTCTTTCTTTCTTTTTTTTTTTTTTTTTTTTTTTGAGACGGAGTCTCACTCTGTCACCAGGTTGGAGTGCAGTGGTGCGATCTGGGCTCACTGCAAGCTCTGCCTCCCAGGTTCAAGCAATTCTCCTGCCTCAGCCTCCCGCGTGTCTAGGACTACAGGCGTGCACCACCATGCCCAGCTACTTTTTGTATTTTTGGTAGAGATGGGGTTTCACCATGTTGGCCAGGATGGTCTTGATCTCTTGACCTCGTGATCCACCCACCTCGGCCTCCCAAAGTGCTGGGATTATAGGCATGAGCCACCACGCCCAGCTGACTTTTTCTTAAATTATATTAATTGTCAGAATTTTATATCTAATTCTCTTGGCATTTGCACTGTGATATTAACTTCCTCATTTAGTTAAAGTCATCCCTCAAAATAGTGAAAGCTATGAATTTATTCCAGTGATGGATGCTACCTTTTTTTTTTTTTTTTTTTTTTTGAGACAGAGTTTCATCCTTGTTGCCCGTCCGGCTGGAGTGCAATAATGCGATCTCAGCTCACTGCAACGTCCGCCTCCCAGCCTCAAGCGATCCTCCTGCCTCCACCTCCCTAGTAGCTGGGATTATAGGCACCCGCCACTACACCCGGCTAATTTTTTTGTATCTTTAGTAGAGACGGGGTTTCTCCATGTTGGTCAGGCTGGTCTCAAACTCGTGACCTCAGGTGATCCGCCCGCCTCGGCCTCCCAAAGTGCTGGGATTACATGTGTGAGCCACTGTGCCCGGCTTACCATTTCTTAAAATGTTTATTTTAATGTCTTGCAAATTTAGTGAGCCACATATGAAAATTGGTCTCTTTATTTTATAACTGTATTTGTGGCTGAGTTCATTAAATGTTTTAAGTAATGATGGTTTCACCGAAATAAGGAAATAACCTAATAAGTACAGTTGACCCTTGAACAACATGGGTTCGAATTATGTGGGTCCATTGATATGCTGTTTTGAGGAAATAATGTTGGAAAAATTTTTGAAGATTTGCAGCAATTGGAAAAAACAGACAAACCACGTAGCCTAGAAATATCAAAAAAATTAAGAAAAAGATATATCATGAATGTATAAAAAATACATATGTAGATACTGGTCTGTTTATGTGTTAACTGACTATTCATGTTATTGGTAAGACTTCTCAGTCAACAGTAGACTATTGGTAGTTAAGTTTTGGGGGAGGCAAAAATTATACATGGATTTTTCAGGTGCTTGTGGGTGCACACCCCTAATCCCTGCATTGTTCAAAGGTCAGCTGTAACTACTTTGAAGGGAAAAACAATAATGAATATGTACATTTATATACGTTCTGATATATGTTTTATGATGCAGAGCTAGAAGGTATCAGGATTGTACATTCAGAGAGAAAAACAAAGTAGTGTGACATTTTAAAATGAATGTTATATAATTTCTTGTAAAATAGGATTTGGTATAAATGTAGTTTTGATCTAGGACAAATTGATTTAGTAATGGAATTGTTTTTAAAAGACTGCCTTGTGGGTCTTAATAAGGTCTTCAGTATAGAATGTTAGGACATTATGATGATGTTTATTGGGTTTTGCAGTACCATTTTATTTATTGATATGTAACCTTAGTTGTGAGAGAGAAAACTCAGAATCTTGTTGATTGTATTTACACAAAGTTGAAAATACCTTCCACTCCACTCTATCTAACTTGCTTTTAAATGCAATAATACTTGTTATCATGTTCACTCTTAACCTGCTAAAGGCCATTTCAATTACTTTAACACGGAGTTATGGCTTACTCTGTTATTCAAAATATAAAGAATAGCTTGACTGGAATTACTTTGAAGATTGTGGCAATGCATTGCTGAATTTTACCAATCCACTTTTGTCATATAGTGAAGTAGATGTATATGTACATAAAGTTTTCTAGTAAAAGTTTTCATCTTAGCTATAAAAAATATTTTTGTCACACAGGGGCTATTTTTGGAGCATTACAAGACATACTTGGGAGCCGTTCTGTTTCAAAGGAGTATTATAATCAGACGGGCCGTATACCTGATTGGTGTTCTCTCAATAACCCACCTTTGGAAATGATGTTTGATGTTGGGAAAACTCAACCACCTCTGATGAAGAGAGCGTTTTCCACTGAGAAATAGAAGTTTGATTAAAAAATCAACCTTGCTTCATATTAAATATTTAACCAATTATAAGCAAATTGTACAAAGTATGTAGGATGTTTTGTTACAGAGGAGTATAGTGGAAGTGAAAGCATTCTGTGTTTACTCTTTGCATTAATATATAATTCTTTTGACTTTGTTTCTGTTGTGTACTGGTAACATGGTAGCTGGTGCTTACTGAAATCTGTTGTGTTAATATCAATAAAGTATAGTAAAGCAGTTTGATTTTGGAAGTTTGTTATGTGGCTTTTTTTTTTTTTTTTTTGAGACAGAGTCTCCCTCTATTGCCCAGGCTAGAGTGCAGTGGCGCTCTGCTCACTGCAAGCTCCGCCTCCCAGGTTCATGCCATTCTCCTGCCTCAGCCTTCTGAGTATCTGGATTACAGGCACCGGATTACAGGCGCCTGCCACCATGCCCAGCTAATTTTTTGTGTATTTAGTAGAGACGGGGTTTCACCGTGTTAGCCAGGATGGTCTCGATATCCTGACCTCGTGATCCACCCGCCTCTGCCTCCCAAAGTGCTGGGATTACAGGCGTGAGCCAGCGTACCCAGCCTATGTGGCTTGTTTTTCTAAAAGAAGAGTATTTCTCCACAGTTCACATAACCTGTTCTGGGCTCATTAATTTTATTTCCAGCAGTTACTCCATTTAAAGCATAAATAGTGTTAACAATTACCAGTTATTTCAAATACTAACATGGGTCCATTTAAAAAAATTATTTATTTTGGTGCTTGGGTGTCCATATTATTATAATGTTGTTTTTCCAGAAATATATTTGATCTTTGGACTGAGAATGTTTGGTAACATGGTCAAGCATTTGTTAAGCAAAGTGTGGAAATGTTCACTTTTTAACTTCACCATTTTTTTTATGAGCAATTCTACATTTCTAAGAAAAAAGATACTTCATTTTTATATAAGGTTACAACTGCTTTGTAAAAATGTATTCACAATGCCATTAATCTTTGTGTTTGTGCTTTATATCTTCTCAGGGCAGAGGTTCTTTGAAATATGTACTCAGTCATTTAACTTTTTATTTTATTGTTTCATTTGTTTTTAATGAACTACCTCTTGTTGAAATTTTGCTGGCTTCATTCTTTTGGGATACCTGTCTCCTCTAGTCCTACCACTGTTCTATAGCACTCTTTCCCTAAGCACAGAACCCATAATTGGAGCACTTCTAACTTTTACCTTGTCATCGTTTCAACAGAGGTTTTATCTTCTTTTCTGGAATATAAGCTCCGTTAGAACGAGGCTTGTCTATTTCTTAACTTTGAACCCTCCCAGGAGGATTGCCAGGAATAGATATACTATTAATTGCCAATTGGATGGATTTACTATTTTATTAACATTATCTCTTTTTTCAGTAAACATGAACTTTACATTTATATTGACTTCATCTTTTGTTGAATTTAGATTATTTATGAGAAGTTTTCATCATTGAATAATATCAAAAACAGGATCTGTGACTGAAATAGAGCTTTAAAACTGGCTATAAAGTAGCAGACAACTAGTGGCTGAAGTTAAGGAATGTAGCCTTCTATTATGGTTTGAATTATGCCCCTCAAAAAGATAGGTTGAAGTCCCAACCCCTGTACCTTGTGAACGTGACCTTATTTGGAAAGAGTTGCAGATGTAGTCAAATTAAGATGTGATCATTAGGGTGATGCCCTGATCCAGTAAGACTGGTGTCTTTGTAAGAAGAGGAAGCCAGTTGTGGTGGCCCATCCCTGTAATCCCAGCATTTTGGGAGGCTGAGGCGGGTGGATCACTTGAGGTCAGGAGTTCGAGACCAGCCTGGCCAACATGGTGAAACCCCATGTCTACCACAAATACAAAAATTAGCCAGGTATGGTCATGCATGCCTGTAATCCCAGCTACTCCGGAGGCTGAGGCAGGAGAATTGCTTGAACCCGGGAGGTGGAGGCTGCAGTGAGCCAAGATCACACCGCTGCACCCCAGCCTGGGTGACAGAGTGAGACCTTGTCTCAAAAAACAAACAAAAAAACCTAAGGAAAGGCATGCCTAACATATTCCAGGATTGATAAGGAGGCCAATTTGGCTCGTGTAGAGTGAGCAAGAAGAGAAGCAATAGTAGATGGGGGAGTGGGGGTATATCTTATAAGGATACATCTTACTGAGTCAAACAGCATATCCTTGGAGTGTTTTGAGTGGAAAATTGACAAGATCTGGCTTGTTTAAACCGGATTATTCTGGATGTTGTGTTAAGAATAGAGTTTAAAGAGACAAATTGAAGCAGGAAAATCAGTTAAGAAACCATTGCAGTAATCTCAGTGAGATGATGTTTTTTAAGCCAGGGTGCTAGCTGTAAAGATGAGAACTGCTGGATTCTGGATACATGGAAGGTAGACCAACAGGATTTCCTGATAGATCTTACGTGGATGTTTCAGTTACCTATTGCTATGTAACAAACTTCTAAAAGTTAATGGCTTAAAACAATATGAATCCTATTTCCTTATGGTGGTGTGGGTCAGAATTCAGGCAAGACTCAGGTGAGCAGTTCTGTTCCATGTAGTATGAGCTGGAGATAGCCACCTGGCTGTATTTAATTGGTGTGCTGGGGTGGAAGGTCTAGGACAGCCTTGTTTACAAGTCTCAGTGTCAGTGCTCTCTCCATGCCTTCTCTGTCTTCCACATGCTTCTTTCCACGTGGCTGGCTTAGGCTCCCTCAGCATGGTGGTCTCAGGATACTGATTTATTACTTGGCAGCTTGGATCCAAACCCCATTGTGTGAGTTCTCCTCAAGACACTTTGCATCATGCTTTCTGTTGTCCTATTAGCCAAAGTTAGTCACATGGCCAAGCTCACAGTCAGTATGGCAGGGGAATATTGAAAGACACTTTCACAATGGGGTTGGAGAGATAGGAATCAATAATGTTTCCAGTATTGTTCATGCATCTAGAAGGATGGTGTTACCGTTAGTGGGGAAAAAAAGAAAAATTACATGAGAAACAAGTTTTGGGGCAAAGATCAAGAGTTTTTGTACACGTTTAGTATGAGTTATCTACCACACATCCAAATGGATATAGACGTTTGACATTTAAGGGAGAGATCTGGGCTCTCTTAAAAGTTTTGAATCAGCCGGGCACGGTGGCTCACGCCTGTAATCCCAGCACTTTGGGAGGCCGAGGCGGGCGGATTACCCGAGGTCAGGAGTTTGAGACCAGTCTGACCAATATGGTGAAATCCTATCTCTACTAAAAATACAAAAATTAGCCAGGTGCGGTGGGGGATGCCTGTAGTCCCAGCTATTTGGGTGGTTGAGACAGGAGAATTGCTTGAACCCGGGAGGCGGCAGTTGCAGTGAGCCGAGATCATGCCACTGCACTCCACTGCACTCTAGCCTGGGCGACAGAGTGAGACTCCGTCTCAAAAAAAAAAAAAAGTTGTGAATCATCAGCAAGTATCTGGTATTTAAAACTGTAAGATCACCAAGTGCATGAGTGTGGATAGAGAAGAGGAACAAGGACTCACCCATCCCTGAGCACTCCCAAGTGAAGAGATAGGAGAGAAAGGAAGTAGCTGGTGAGATAGGGGAGAAAACAAGAGAGCATTAGTGTCCTGGAAGCCAAAGGGGAGATGTGGATCCAGCATGGAGTGATCAAATTTGTAATAGATTTCTGATAGTCCAAGTAAATTAGGCCTTGCAGTTAATTTGATTTTGTGGAGATGAATGATGACCTTTTCATGTACAGTTTAGTAGACTAGTGGGGTGTGGCGGGAGGGGCAGGAAGTCATGACTAGAGTGGGTTGAGAAGAGCAAGAAGTAGTGCCTGACATCTGGGAACTAATCTAACACAGGTAAGCCTCAATGCTATTACAGATTGATATGATGCTTTCAGCAAACTATGCTTTTCTTCTGTTTTTCACATAACATACACTTCAGACAAGTTGGTCACTGTGCAACTCAAAACACCAAACATCCCTCTTGCTAAAGGAGTGACTGTTACTTTGTTTCACCTTTATCCCTCCTTTAGTCTGCCATCCTTATAGATTTCAGATCCTAGAATTGCCCTGGTTTTCTGAGAGCACACAATTCAGAACAAGCCCCTACTTACTTAGACCCTCCCCCAAATTACCCAACAAAAGCCAAGATCCTATAATCACCATCTTACTGAATCACCCCACACTTCTCCCTTGTTGCCATGAGTAATAAACTAAACGTATTTGACAACAGGTGTGGGGGTTTTCTGTTTTATTTTATTTTATTTTATTTTATTTTATTTTATTTTATTTTATTTTTTGGTCTATGGCTGAAGGGCATAGTCAGGGTTAAGAGGTGGGAGGGAGGGGAAGCTTGAGTTTAGGCAAAAGGGGATGGGCTTTTGCTACCAAGGGGAACAGAGAAATAGAATGGCAGCCTGTGAGGAAAATAGGTCGAAGTTTTTAAGATAAATAACAGCATGTTTGTGTGTTGAACGGAAAAATCAAGAAAGGAGAAAAATTGATCCTTTAGTGGCGAGCTGGGGGATGACACGTGGAGGGTACAGGATCCAGTGCTTTAGGTAGGATTGGCTTCAGGTATGAAGGAGCATAAACCGTTCACCTACGTGTTCTGGTGGGTGAGATCCTGGAATGTGTCTGGCTGTGGTGGTTCGAGTGGGCAAGGACGTTCTGATGACTTCACAGTTCTCAGTGCAAAGGGGAGAAGGCGGAAACCTTTCCTCCCTCACATATCCAATTGCCTATCCAAATTTTCACATCTCAGTTGTTTTGTACGTCTTCAAAGAGCCTTTACTAGAATCTTAATTTCCTAGTATCCATCCCCAAGAAGAATGGAAGAAAACTTGATGTATGCACTGGTGGTATAAATCTCACTACAAAAAGAACTATTTTTCACTATATATTTCTTCAGGGATAGACTCCATATTGAGTGGAGGAAAAAGAAGGACACACAGAGAGAAACAGAGAAGGATAAATTGGTTCTTTTTCTTCGGAGTCCTCAGGTGCCTCCAAATGTTTTTACATCCGGTCTCTTAAATTTTAGAAAAGCGGCCAAAATGTGGCGCTAATAAGTTTGTTAAGATAACAATTAAAACTGCCCTCTACCACCAACTATGCAAGTATGCATAGTAACACAAAAAACTAGTCTTCAACAGTGGGCATTTGGTTTCCTGTGTGTTTTAAAGAGAACACGGGGAGGGGACATGTGATTTCAATTGCACAGGCACGGTTTGTGACCTGTTTCGTTTACAAAAGGAGAACTTTTTACTGGAGAATCTGGTTAATACTGAAAGTGTTTAAACTAATTCGGCTTAAGAACTCTGTAGTCCAGGCGCTTTAGAGAAACCATTTAAGTTTCAGAAGAAAAACTTAAAGTCGCGCCCAACGTGGGGCTCGAACCCACGACCCTGGGATTAAGAGTCCCATGCTCTACCGACTGAGCTAGCCGGGCGCCTGTCACAGTGGCTTACATTTTTATCTCTTGAGGAGTATTTTAACTACATGGTTTGCTCCTCCCCATAGTTTCTCTTCTAAACAAATGTGTAACGTACTGTTAGATCGGCACTTCAGAATTATTTTTTAAGAGTGTTCTAAATATTTAATTGTACTTAGATTTAAGAATGTTTGTATATGTATCCAAAGATCATTGAAAACTTATGCGAGTCTTTATCATTACAGAGTCATTGAATCTTTTAAACAAAGTGTTTAAAAATATTTACCCACCAGTATGTTTTGTTTACATAAATACATATCAAGGCCATCCAACTTCCATCAAATGGCATACCGGATTCCTACATGTTTGGGCTCCGCATTTAAGAAACAAAGTCCAATCTCTGAGAGGTTAGTTTCCCTGAACAACCGCGGGGATTAGCTATTTTCTTTAGTATGGTCTGATGAAGGAGAGTTAAATTTAGAAAAGGAGGCTTCGAGTCAATTAACATAAATTCTCTTTCGAGTAATTGTCTGGCAATGAGCGATAGGACGTTTGGAGGGTGCTGTTTTTCTCCTCAAATGACAGAAGCTGGGAGGAAAGAATTACAGTCTCTAAATCTAATGGTAAAGAATGTGAACTCTAAGAGGCAAAGGGTCAGAAACCTGATTTTAATCAAATTATCATAGGAGATACTGGAATAATGTCATATGGAAATATATATATTCTGAAATGATGGTGAACCTTTCTAGATAAGAAATTCTGGCCGGGCGCGGGACGCCTATAATCCCAGCACTTTGGGAGGCGGAGGCAGGCAGATCACGAGGTCAGGAGTTCAAGACCAGCCTAGCCCCCGCTCCTGTCTCTACTAAAAATACAAAAAATTAGCCGGGAGTGGTGGCCGACACCTGTAATCCCAGCTACTCGGGAGGCTGAGGCGACAGTGCGGGACTCCATCTCAAAAAAAAAAAAAAATTCTTCTAATTTCTGTGATAATGGAGAGGGGTGTGGTGTTTGTGCTACTGCTTAGCAGTGCAAGTTAAAGACCAATTTGTAAACCTGAAAATAACAAATAATTCTTACGATAGTATCCCCAAAGCACAGTATTTGGAAGCTAGATACATTGGGCATCACATTTCCTGAGGTATTCAATTTAAAAATAATAAGATACGTCATAAAATAGTATACATTTAGAGTTGCCTTGCTCTGTCGCCCAGGCTGGAGTGCAGTGGCATGATCTCGGCTCACTACAACTTCCGCCTCCCAGGTTCAAGCGATTATCCTGCCTCAGCCTCCCAAGTAACTGGGATTACAGGAACCCGCCATCATGCCCGGCTAATTTTTGTAGGGACCGGGATTCACCGTGTTGGCCAGGCTGGTCTTGAACTCCTGATCTCAGGCGATCCACCCGCCTAGGCCTCCCAATGGGCTGGGATTACAGACATGGGCCACTACGCCGGGCCTTTTTTTCTTTTTTCTTTTTTTGAGAAGGAATCTGGCTGGGCGCGATCTCAGCTCACGGCAACCTCCGCCTCCCGGGTTCAAGCAATTCTCCTGCCTCAGCCTCAGCCTGCGGAGTAGCTGGGACTACAGGCATACACTACCACGCCCAGCTAATTTTTGTATTTTCAGTAGAGACAGCGTTTCACCATGTTGGTCAGGCTGGTCTCGAACTCCTGACATCAGGTGACCCGCCTGCCTTTGCCTCCCAAAGTGCTGGGATTACAGGCATGAGCCACAGCGCCCGGCCGAAAGAGCCCTCAAATTCTTTTTTTTTTTTGAGACGGAGTCTCGCTCTGTCGCCCAGGCTGGAGTGCAGTGGCCGGATCTCAGCTCACTGCAAGCTCCGCCTCCCGGATTTACGCCATTCTCCTGCCTCAGCCTCCCGAGTAGCTGGGACTACAGGTGCCCGCCACCTCGCCCGGCTAGTTTTTTTTTTTTTTTGTATTTTTTTAGTAGAGACGGGGTTTCACTGGGTTAGCCAGGATGGTCTGGATCTCCTGACCTCGTGATCCGCCCATCTCGGCCTCCCAAAGTGCTTACTTATTAATAAATATTGAGTGCACTAGGTGCTCAAATAGTGTTTATCACACACAGGTAATAATGTTAATTAAAAGATTAACTGGATACCTAAACAAGTTTTGAGTACTTATGGTTTACCTCCAAGGCCAACCCTTCTGCAACTATTAACCTTTAGCTTTCTTCACCCCTTTCTTGAACTATCGTGGTCTAAATCGGAACCCCCCAGGAAAGAATTGCAATTAGAGGCCAGGTGCAGTGGCTCAGGCTTGTAATCCCAGAATTTTGGAAGGCCAAGGAGGGCGAATCACCTGAGGTCAGGAGTGTGCGCTCAGTCTGGCCAACATGGTGAAACCCAGTCTCTACTAAAAATACAAAAATTAGCGGGGCATGGTGGTGCACATCTGTAATCCCATCTACGCGGGCTGTTGAAGCAGAAGAATCGCTTGAACCCCGGGGGGTCAGAGGTTGCAGTGAGCAGAGATCATGCCACTGCACTCCAGCCTGGGTGACAGAGCAAGATTCAGTCTCAAAAAAAAAAAAAAAAAAAAAAGAATTACAACCGGAATGTTTTAACGAGGGTTAGGTAAATTAAGTGGCCAGTCTTCCAAGTAATTCAAGTCCTTTTATCTATCAATTTGTTCAAAAATAAAAACATCAATTGTAATGCTTCATTCGCAGGAAAAAGCAATTGAAATTCCTTTTTTCCCCTTACTTTCTATATCCAATTCTGCAAACCCTATGTCTTAGCCCATATTCTGCTGCTATAACAGAATACCACAGACAAGGTAATAACAAACAAGAAAAGTTTACTTGGCTCACGGTTTTAGAAGTTCAAGAGTATGGCACTGATATCTGGCAAGGGCCTTGTGCTGTATTATCCCACGACAGAGGATCAGAAGAGCAAGAGCAAGCGAATATGTGAGACAGAGAGCTGAAATCCAGTGAAATTCATCCTTGTATTAGGAACCCACTCCCAAGATAACTAACCCATTCTAGAAATGACATTCATCCATAGTGCCCTCATGATCGAATCACCTCTTACAGGCCCCACATGGCAATACCATTACATTGGCAATTAAATTTCGACACGTGTTTTGAAGAGGACATTCAAACCACAGCACCCTACACATCTGAAATCCATCCACACATTTCCACCTCCACTGCCACCACTTTAGTCCAAATCACTCTCCATTACTGCTAGCTCACAAAAGTGCAATAACTTTCCAACTAGTATCCCTGTTTCTCTTCTTTCCCTTAGCTATCATTCTTCACACAGAAATAAGAGCTCATTTAATGATTTAAATCAAATCATATAATTCTCCTGCTTTAAAAACTCCTGATAACCTCACAGTAGAAAACCAGTAATAAATGTGAAAGGAATGACGGAATTAGAAAATCACCATTTGGCAACCATTGTAATAATAAATTCAAACAAGAATCATCAGATATTAGAATTAATGAGTGAAATGTTGAGGCGTAAACAGGACGTGTACATATTCTCAAAGTATTTCCTCACAAGATACTAATTACAAAGGTAAAAGTAGAAACATTATCAGGGATAAATCTTCAGCCAGTGATCAAAGTTAACATTATCAGCAATAAAACAACTAACATCATGTCCCTCCTAATACAATGCTCTGACATGAATGAATACAAGGTCATTTCTGTAGTATTCCTGCCACAAATGCATCACTTGAATCAAATAACAACAAAAAAATCAAACCTAAATTAAGGAATATTCTACAAAATAAATGGTTTGTATTCTTCGAAAATCTTCATGTCATGATAACTGAAGAAATACTGCTGGGCGCAGTGGCTCACGCCTGTAATCCCAGCACTTTGGGAGGCCGAGGCGGGCGGATCACAAGGTCAGCAGATCGAGATCATCCTGGCTAACACGGTGAAACCCCGTCTCTACCAAAAAATACAAAAAATTAACTGGGCGTGGTGGCGGGCGCCTGTAGTCCCAGCTACTCGGGAACCCGGGAGGCAGAGCTTGCAGTGAGCGGGAGATCGCGCCACTGCACTCCAGCCTGGGCGACAGAGGGAGACTCCGTCTCAAAAACAAACAAACAAAAAAACCTGAAGAAATACTAAGCAGCTATTTTCCACACTAAAGCAGACAACTGAATGCAAGGTGTGATCTTGGATTTTCTTTAGCTATGAAGGACTTTATAGGGAAAATTACCAAAAAAAAAAAAAAAAAAAAAAAAAAGTTGATAGATCATAGTATTGCTAGTTTTCTGATTTTCACAATAATACTGTGTCTATGTAAAATAATGTTCCTGTGTTGGGGGGGAAATACACACTGACGTATTAATATTTAGGAGTAAAAAAAGGCTGATGCCCTATTTACAATCGGATTAAAATTCAAACCACTTCAAGATTTGCTGTCATGTGCACTTGTTCTCTCCCTGTCACTCTTCCCCACTTAATGAGGGGTCACTCTGACGTGACAGTTCCTAGCGCAAGCCAAGTTTTTTACTGTTCCCTAAACCACTGTCTTTTGTTATCCTATTTTAAATATCACTCACTTAGAAAGTCATTCCCTGAGCACACTGCCTAAAGTTAGTACCTCCATTCTCTATTAAAGCACTCTTCCTTCTTACTATTTTGCTTATTTATTGTTATCTATTTCTTCCTACTGAATGTAAATTCCATTAGAAACGGTGGTATGTTCTGTTTACAGCTTTTTCTTGAACACGTGGAATATATCAGCGCTCAATAAATATCTTTAATCAGACATATCTTTAACTCTACCAAAAAGCGTTATACTCATAGAAAGAGTACTAATACTTGTGTAAAATTCCAAGCTGAATTCAAAGACGATACCCTTGAAGCGAAACTTCCCGAGAGTCTGGCATAAGAAGGTGAGGTGGATGCCATCAAGATTCTAGGTCAGGATGGGGACGCGGAGGAAGACAGGTTACTTCGCCCCTACTGCTTTTTCTATTCTTTGAGTATACGAGCATCTCTCCCTTTTGCTTAAAGAAAGAATACAGTGACGAGGAGGGAATAATAATATAAAAAGATAAATAATAATTCCTAGGAAAGGAATAGAGCAGCTTCTCAGATAAAACGACGCCAAAAACTCAAAGTACGTGAACTAAAGGCGGAGCCTTTGCTTTCCCCAATCCCGCCTCCATTGCTTCTGAACATGCGCGCCGCCAGCCTCTAGCGTCCCGCTTCTTTCCCACAATACTCCTGGTCCTGGGGGCCGGAGCCGCGGAACGAGCCACAGAGAAAAAGGTTATTGGTTGGCGATGCAGCCAATGAGCGGGTCTGTTACTAGTTTGCGGCATCCTGTGGTGTAGGGGAAGCGCTCTAGGCCTGGAATCCTTACGCGTCCCGTTGGGTTTAGCACGATGAGCTCAATCGGCACCGGGGTGAGTTTGCTGTCTCTGGGTGTGATAGTTTAACCTAAGGCTTGGGGTTGAAGGGAACTGGGACAGACCACAAGGGTTTCGCGGACCTGGGGTGCTCTAAGACCGCCTTCGGCTGGGTGGGCCACTTGCAGCTGTTTGGAGACCGGTCGTATTTATCCCCTATATGCTAGGCCTGCGTCTCAGGTGACCATGACTCCTGAAGCTTTTCAGCCCAGGTATAGCCGGCTTGGCGTCGCCGCGGTGAGGTTTGGAGCAGCTTTGGATTGCTGAGTCACTTTCTTCGGCCACTTAGGGAAACCGAAAGTGGAAACTCATGGGGCTTGAAATATTGTGTTCTCTTGAGAACCACCGAGGCAGTGAGATTTGGGATTCCACGGTCTGGAGATCGTGCTTTCTGTGGACTGCGTTTGCAGTTCCCAGGTTGCTGCTGATTCACGGGCCTTCTCTGTCTAAGTGTGCAGATCATCGACCGCTCAGTTTAAGAGTCACTGGAAACCCTGTCGGAACAGAACTAATAAAAATGATCTGAATAACTAAATCTGATGAATCCTTCAGTTTTTCCTTTGTCCTTGTTTTTCCTATACAAAGTACCTAACAGCACTTGTAGGCATTTATTCCGTAAACGTTTAAGTGGTTACTTAGGAACTTAACAGCTTCAGACTTTTGATAGACTGTTGAGGATTTTGCAGTGGGACTTGTTAACTTGTTTGGCTTTCCTTTGTTAAACGTATGTATATGTGCAGTTTACTCCTTTTATGTACTTCTCTATATAGAAAATACAGTTTCTACAAGATTTATTGGTTATTTGCACTAGAGTTACTGAATAATGAGTTTCTCAGTTCCTCAATTTCTACTTAACAAGATTCTCATGCTCAGCCTTAAGTTCAAGTACTGGCGTTCTAAATTTGATAATAGGCAATTTATGTCTGGAATGGTTTAATCCATTCGGTTATGAATGCTAAAGTTCTGCCATACTTTTCTTAGATAAGTAAATGCTCAATAATAAATCTTGTAGCAAACTGACTTTGCAATTATATTATTACCTTCAATTAATAGTATTTCATTCTACAAACCTTTTAAAGAATACTTGATAATATAACCATGTGGGATATTTTAGTAACAATGGTAGGGTTAATGATCTGGGTTTAACAGATCAGGAAACAGACTCAGAAAGTACCACTGTTGAAGGCTTATCTTCTGTGTTCATTTCTCCCAAGAACTCTAGATAGGAATAATTGTTTGTCTGCTTGGCATGTCTGTCCACTTGATTGTTTATTTTGTACTGCATGTCAAAGTAGAGCTCTGGGTTTTCTCCTTTTTTTTTTTTTTTTTTTTTTTTTGAGACGGAGTCTCGCTCTGCCACCCAGGCTGGAGTCGCTCTGCCACCCAGGCTGGAGTGCAGTGGCCGGATCTCAGCTCACTGCAAGCTCCGCCTCCCGGGTTCACGCCATTCTCCTGCCTCAGCCTCCTGAGTAGCTGGGACTACAGGCGCCCGCCACCGCGCCCGGCTAGTTTTTTGTATTTTTTTAGTAGAGACGGGGTTTCACCGTGTTAGCCAGGATGGTCTCGATCTCCTGACCTCGTGATCCGCCCGTCTCGGCCTCCCAAAGTGCTGGGATTACAGGCTTGAGCCACCGCGCCCGGCCTGGGTTTTCTCCTTACCTTGCCATTTTGCATCTACTACAGTCTTCAGCTCAGTGAATGGTCATATGAAAACATCTGTGATTCATCTTTAATTCCTTTTTTTACTTCCAGAACCAACGCTTTAGCAAGTTTATTTTTTTATTTTTTGAGATGGAGTCTTGCTCTGTTGCCAGGCTGGAGTGCAGTGGCACGATCTTGGCTCACTGCAACCTCCGCTTCCCAGTTCAAGCAATTCTCCTGTCTCAGCCTCCCGAGTAGCTGGGACTACAGGTGCACACCACCACACCCAGCTAATTTTTGTATTTTTAGTAGAGACGAGATTTCACCATGTTGGCCAGGATGGTCTCGATCTCTTGACCTCGTGATCAGCCTGCCAAAGTGCTGGGATTACAGGAATGAGCCATCATGCCCGGCCTCGCAAGTTTATTTTTATTATTTTTATTTTTTTACTATACTCTGAAAAAGTATTCCCTTCTACCTCTTCTCTTGTCTAAGCTAGTACCACTATCTTTGGAACACCTTATCTTTGCTTCTGTTGTTCTCTCTAGAATTCATTTTCCACATAAAGCCAGAATGATGTTTTTTAAAATGTAGATCATACCACTCCCCCTGCTTAAATTCCTCGTTGCATTTAGAATAAAATACAAAGTCCTTGTTCCAGCCTGGAAGACCCAACATAATTTGACCCTCAGCTACCTCACTAATATAGTCTATTCTTTCTGCTGCTTATAGTGCTCGGGACACAGTGACCTTACTTCTGTTTCTTGACTGTGCTAGCCTTATTTCTACCCTAAGATCTTTGTGCCAAATGCCAAGAAGGCTTTTCCTTCATATCTTAAATGGCTAGCTTCTTGTCATTTAGGTTTGACTCAGCCTAAATATTACTGCCCCAGAAGGCCTTCCCTGATGATGTAGTCTGTAGTAGTTCCTTCCATTGTTTTACTCTTTTATTTTCATCTTAGTGCCTTTTCTGATTTACTGCTGTATCTCTAGCACCTAGATTCATGTCTGATTTGAAATTGAAGGACTTAATGAATGAGTGATCACCTTTGTATTCCATGTAGTGGACTAACATAATAGATACTCATTAAGTGCTTGGTGAATGCCAAATGATTTGTTTGAAGTCTTTTAGTTTGTTAATTGCAGAGTTATGGTTACAAATTTAAATGTTCAAACTCCAGTGGTGGTTCTACTACCCCATATTAATCTTTTTCAAAAATGAGTTTTGTAGTCTGTGTGAAAAGTGTTCTGACTTCACCTGGGACTTGTATCCATTACTCTTCAATAGCTGAATATAGCTTTACCTTAGCTACTGTTGCTGCTCTGACAAGTTTCCCTTTCCTCTCTTGAAAGCAAGGTCTTTGTTAGGATATAACATGTTCCTGATGCTTAAGCCATTTAGAGGGGAAGAAACTGCATGGTCATTACTGCCAAAGATACAAGCTTACTGTTGCCTTTTCTCCTTAAGTATGACCTGTCAGCCTCTACATTCTCTCCTGACGGAAGAGTTTTTCAAGTTGAATATGCTATGAAGGCTGTGGAGAATAGTAGGTAAGAAACATTTAACCAGGTATTACATGTCTCCTTTTATTTTATATTTTGGTGATTACGCTTTGTTATGTTACTTTGGTACAAATTAGTATATGTCCCCAAATCTCTATTCATTTCTAGATCTCTTTCTAGGCCAGATGTTTTCCATGAACCCCAGTCCTGTATTTCTCGTTGATTCCAGGATTATCCACTTAGATTATCCATGTTGCAGAGTATATAAAATCACATTCATTATCATCTTTTTGTTTTCCATTTTCAAATTCTTGATTTGTATCATAGGCTTCCTTGGCCATTAGATTTGTGACCTTGTTATTTTTTTATGTCTCATACATCTTGTGTTTTAAATGTCTTTTGCAATTAGTCACATGTTCGATTCAGCAAAGATTTTTTCTATGTCTGTTTCTCTTTTGAGACTTGAGTCTCACTCTGTCACCTAGGCTAGAGTGCAGTGGTATGATCTTGGCTCACTGCAACCTCTGCCTCCTGGGTTCAAGTGATTCTCTTGCCTCAGCCTCCCCCAGTAGCTGGGATTACAGGCATGTGCCATCATTCCCAGATAATTTTTGCATTTTTAGTACAGACGGGGTTTCGCCACGTTGGCCAGGCTGGTCTCAAACTCCTGGTCTCAAGTGATCCACTTGCCTTGCACTCCCAAAGAGTAGCCCCAGTCCTATATTTCTCATGATTACAAAGAGCTGGGATTACAGGTGTGAGCCACCACGACCAGCCTAAATATGATTTTTAAAAAGTCAGATTTATGCAAAGATGAAATATTTTTAAAAGTTGAAACCTTAAAAACGAATGTGTTTTTTTCCTGAATGAAGAAAAAACGCAGCCGGGCGTGGTGGCTCACTTCTGTAATCCCAGCACTTTGGGAGGCTGAGGGGGGGCAGATAACCTGAGGTCAGGAGTTCAAGACCAGCCTGGCCAACATGGTAAAACCCTGTCTCTACTAAAAAATAAAAAAATACAAAAATTAGCCGGGCGTGATGGCACACGCCTGTAGTTTCAGCTACTTGGGAGGCTGAGGCAGGAGAATTGCTTGAACCTGGCAGGTGGATGTTGCAGTGAGGCGAGATTGCACCACTGCACTCTAGCCTAAGCAACAGAGACTGTCTCAGAAAAAGTGAGGAAAGTGCTTTTTTTTCTTTTTCTTTTCATAATGAGACATAGTTTCGCTCTTGTTGCCCAGGCTGGAGTGTAACAGTGCGATCTTGGCTCACTGCAACCTCCGCCTCCTGGGTTCAAGCAGTTCTCCTGCTTCAGCCTCCCGAGTAGCTGGGATTACAGGCATGCACCACCACACCCAGCTAATTTTGTATTTTTAGTAGAGACAGGGTTTCTCCATGTTGGTCAGGCTGGTCTCGAACTCCCAACCTCAAGTGACCCACCTGCCTCGGCCTCCTGAAGTGCTGGGATTATAGGCATGAGCCACCGTGCCCAGCCTAAAAGTTCTTCTTTTTAACGATCTATGTAACCTATCTTTGATACACCAAAACTGAACAAATGATAGTTTCTTATTAAAAAAAAAAATTATTCATTTTAAAAAAGAGACATGGTCTCACTGTGTTGCCTCAGCTGGTCTTGAACTTTTGGGCTCAAGTAATCCTCCTGCCTTGGCCTCCCAAAGTGATGGGATTACAGGTGTGAGTCACTGTGCCCGGCCTGTTATTCCTTTTTTTTAAAAAAAACTTTTTTTAGGGGCAGAACATAGAATCTTGCTTTGTCACCCAGGCTGCAGTGCAGTGGTGTGATTACAGCTCAGTGTAGACTCGACCTCCTGGTCTCGAGCCATTCTCCTGCCTCAGCCCTGCAAGGTAGTTGGGACTGCAAGCATGTGCCACCATGCCTGGCTAATTCTTTGTAGAGACAGGGTTTCACCATGTGGCCCAGGCTGGTCTCAAACTCCTGAGCTCAAGTGATCCGCCTGCCTAGACCTCCCAAAGTGCTGGTATTATAGGTGTGAGCCACTGCACCCAGCCGAAGTCTTTGAATTCTTTTGAAAATTATTGACCTTGAAGACTGCCTGAGAGGATCTCAGAGATTTCCAGATTTTCAAGAATGTTTTAAACATTGAGGAAGATGTTGAGTTGAGATAATTAAGACAGGCTTCCTGCTGAGCGTGAGCCACGCCTGTAATCCTAGCACTTTGGGAGGCTGAGGCAGGTGGATTGCCTGAGCTCAGGAGTTCGAGACCAGCCTGGGCAACACGGTGAAACCCCGTTTCTACTGAAAATACAAAAAATTAGCTGGGTGTGGCGGTGTGCTCCTGTAATCCCAGCTACATGAGAGGTTGAGACAGGAGAATCACTTGAACCCGGGAGGTGGAGGTTGCAGTGAGCCAACATCGCGCCACTGCACTCCAGCCGGGGAGACAGAGCGAGACTCCATCTCCAAAAAAAAAAAGTGACAGGGTTTCAAAATGTTGGCCAGATGGGTCTTGAACTCTTGGCCTCAGGCAATCCTCTCACTTGGGCCTTCCAAAGTCCTGAGGTTACATTCTGACCTGTAGAGCTTGAGTTCAAGTAAGTTTGCAAACCTTTTGGGGAAATTCATTTAAATTAGCAGTGGTGAAGAGGAAATGTATTCTAGCATCCAGGATAACTATCTCAAAGACATGGAATCAAAAATGAACATGAAGTGTTGGAAGGTTGACAGTGAGGTAACTTCAGTAGAGTACAGAATTTATAACAGGAAATTGAATATGCTCAGGGGGCTCTGCCAGACTCTTAGGAGTCTAACCTTGCAAGGGGAGCTATGGAAGACACCTAAAGTATTGGGGAAGGAGTGTCAGAAATTCTTAGAAAATTTGTTGTGTGCATCTGTTCATTTTTCTGGGAAGAAATGCCGTAGTTTCATCAGATTTTAAGAGACCTGTGAATGACACAATTCCCCTGCTTTTTAGGTTGTGGATCCCTTTTTATATTATGACTGGCAAAATGAAACAAAGCTAGCAATTAGGCTGGTCTTAGATAAAATGGATTAGAGAAGTAGAAAAGATGCTGTAGTAATGTAGGCCTGAAATTATAAGGATCCCAATGCTGGTATAATTATTGTAAAGAAGTGGACATGAAGGAAATTTTGAAGAAAAAAAATTAATAGTAAATAGAAGCTCAACCTGGAGGATGTAGAGTTTGGTGATGCTGTTACCCAAAATAGAGAAGTGCTGGTAGTCCCAGCTACTGAGACTAAGGTGAGAGGATCACTTGAGCTCCAGACTTCAAGTCAAGCCTGGGCAGTATGGCAAGACTCCATTTCTTTAAAATAAAAAAAAGAAAGTTGAGATAATTTTACCAGAAAACTGTACAATCAAGCATTGCTTATTTTGTCTCTATTGTTTCCAATCAGAACTACCTTTATCAAAAAGGAACAGAACAATAAAGTGTAACACATTTTCACCTTGAAATGGCAACATGTAATTTCTCCACATTTTACTTAAGCGGGTGTGTGTGTGTGTGTGTGAGAGACAGGGTCTCACCCTGTTGCACAGACTGGTGTGCAGTGGTGCAATCTTGGCTCACTGCAGCCTCCACCTAACTGGGCTCAAGCAATCTCTTACCTCAGCCTCCCAGGAAGCTGGGACTACAGGCGTGTACCACCATGCCTGGCTAAGCCAGGTTTCGTCACGTTTCCCAGGCTGGTCTTGGACTCCTGGGCTTACGAGATCCTCCTGCCTCAACATCCCAAAGTGCCGAGATTACACCATGCCTGGCTTTAAGAGGTTATTTTAAGATCTTTTTATTTTAAACAGTTGTAGCAGAACATATATTTTATTCTCTTATATACTTATTAGAAGCAATATGTTTATTATGGGAAAATTGGAAGAAAGAGATGAGCAAAAGGAAGAATAAATCATAATCCTTCTACCCAGAGCAGTCACTGTTAACTTTTAAGTTTGTATCTAACCTGTCTTTTATATGTCTGTTATGTACCATTTTTAATGGACATGAATTTATGTCATTTGTTTATAACATAATTATCATGTCAGACACTGCGCCATATTGTGTTTCATTAGCATTTTTATACTTATATATTAATATATTTTTAGTCAAATGATGTACTAGATTCTGGAGGGAGGGTCACATGATATTTATATGGATGTAATGTATTTATTACACTTTAGTGTGTTTTCTCTTCCTGGTTTTCAAATGTTTTAATGTATTTGGCATGCCTTAAATGTTACTTATTTTGTTTTTTTTTTGTAAGTTTATGAAGTTTATTTTCAGTTAAAAAACTGATTTTCTTCTCCTTGTTTCAGTACAGCTATTGGAATCAGATGCAAAGATGGTGTTGTCTTTGGGGTAGAAAAATTAGTCCTTTCTAAACTTTATGAAGAAGGTTCCAACAAACGACTTTTTAATGTTGATCGGCATGTTGGAATGGTAAGGTAATGTTTTAAAATGTTCCTTTTCGTCTTGTCCAATTTCTTTTGAAGTAACTGATTGGAATAGATCACTGTGCAGTCACAAAAGTAATCAGAGCGAGTTACTGCATTGGTCCAGTTCACTGTCAAGTAGAAAGGCAGTATTCTCATAACCTTATTAATGATGGGGGAAAATCCAAGTTGCTGAAAGAAGAGCAGGAGAGGGAGAGGGGTGGGGAGTATGCGTAGAAATGAGATCTTGGCAACACACATCACTGATGAAGGCATATGCTTGAGAGGTGAAGAATCTTTAGCTTTCTGTATCTCTTGTGGGGATCACTGTCACAGTAAAGATGCCATCAGATAGCAAACACCTTTATATAAGGTGGAACATCAGGAAAGGATGTTTAATGAAAAGGAAAAGTGAACACATCCATAATAGTTTCATAGGGCATGACTGAAATAAGTTATTCATGCAGTTGGTATCTAAGTTGTGAGGGACTAAATTGCAAGCCCAGCCATAAATACACTACTGGTATATACCACAGTTACCCTACATAGATGGCAGACTTGGCTTGTAAGAACCAATACCGGGAAAAAAAAAAAAAAGAATGAAATGATTCTAATCCGGCCACCTGAAAAGGAAAGGAAGAAAGGAGAATATTTGTATATTAGGTTCTATGCTGGGAGCTCTTTACATAAATAACCTTGTTTAATTTTGACAATCCAGTGAAGGTTATATCAATGTCATTTTGTTTCTTTTCTTTTTGGTTTGAGACAGAGTCTCGCTCTGTCACCCAGGCTGGATTGCCATGGTTGCCATCTCAGCTCACTGCACTCTCTGCATCCTGGGTTCAAGCAATTTTCCTACCTCAGCCTCCCAAGTAGCTGGGACTATGGGTGCCTGCTACCATGCCCAGCTAATTTTTATGTTTTTAGTAGAGACGGGGTTTCACCATGTTGGCCAGGCTGGTCTTGAACTCCTGACCTCAAGTGATCCATCCGCCTGCCTCAGCCTCCGAAAGTGCTGGGATTACAGGCGTGAGCCACTGCGCCCGGCCTAATGCCATTTTCACAGGTGAAAAAATAGATGCACAGTTAGTAAAGAAAAGCTGGGATTCAAACTTGGGTCTGCGTGTTACTCCAGAGCCCTTTCTAAATGAAAAGACACCTTATATGACCCACATCGTTCAGCTGATAGCTTTCTTATATCTAAATGAGATTTAATGTTACACACAAACACAAAAGGTGCTGGTAAAGTATAACCAATAAACCATAAAACTAATTTTTCTTCTTCTTCAAAGATTATTTTATCTCAATATTTTTCTCCTGAACAGATTTCTTTATTTTGCTGCAAATGACAGGATTTTATTTTTATTTATTTATTTATTTTTTTGAGATGGAGTCTCGCTCTGTTGCCCAGGCGGGACTGCAGTGGCCGGATCTCAGCTCACTGCAAGGTCCCCCTCCCGGATTTACGCCATTCTCCTGCCTCAGCCTCCCGAGTAGCTGGGACTACAGGCGCCCGCCACCTCGACGGGTAGTTTCTTGTATTTTTTAGTAGAGACGGGGTTTCACCATGTTAGCCAGGATGGTCTCGATCTCCTGACCTTGTGATCCGCCCGTCTCGGCCTCCCAAAGTGCTAGGATTACAGGCTTGAACCACCGCGCCCGGCCATATTTTAATTTATTTTTTGAGGTGGAGTCTCTGTCGTCCAGGAAGGAGTGCAATGGTGCAATCTCAGCCCAGTGCAACCTCCGCCTCCTGGATTCAAGCAATTCTCCTGCCTCAGCCTCGCCAGTAGCTGGGATTACAGACATACGCTGCCACACCTAGCTAATTTTTGTATTTTCAGTAGAGACGGGGTTTCACCATATTGGTCAGGCTGGTCTCAGACTCCTGACATCAAGTGATCTACCCGCCTCTGCCTCCCAAAGTGCTGGGATTATAGGCGTGAGCCACCGCGCCCAGCCTAGCATTTTATTCTTTTTAAAGGATGAACAGTATTCCATTGTGTATATATACATTTTCTTTTGATTTTTTGTTGTTGTTGTACATATTTTTTTTGTTATCCGGGTACTAAGCCTAGGACCCAGTAGTTATTTTTTCTGATCCTCTTCCTCCTCCCACCCTGCACCCTCAAGTAGGCCCCAATGTCTGTTGTTCCTGTCTTTGTATCTATGAATTCTCATCATTTAGCTTCCACTTATAAGAGAGAACATGTGGTTTTTGGTTTTCTGTTCTTGTGTTAGTTTGCTAAGAATCATGCTGAACAGATTTATTATTGCCAGCGAAACTGATATGTTTTGATGAAATGTGCTAGATTGTAACCCAGCTAGTAGGAGGTGATCTTGTATATTTTTATGTAATAGAAAAAGTTTATGTTTTGAAAAAAATTATGCATAAATATACGCGCACACACACACGCAGGCCTTGCTCTGTTGCCCAGGCTTGAGTGCACTGACATGATCATAGCTCACTGCAGCCTTGTGCTCCTGGGCTCAAGTGATTCTCCTGCCTCAGCCTCCCAAGTAGCTGTGACTACAAGTGTGCTACCACACCTGGATAACTTTTTGTTTGTTCTAAGAGATATGATCTTGCTGTGTTGCTCAGGCTGGTCTTGAACTCCTGGGCTCAAGCGATCCTCCTGCCTTAGTTTCCTGAGTTGCTGAGATTACAGGCATGAGCCAGTGTGTCCGGCCAACATTAGACATTGAGGAGGGTTGGAGAAAATTAAGGCTTAATATCCTCCCTTCTTCCACAGTTGTCATCTTCAAGTGATTTGAGAATTATGTGACTTTATAGTAAGCTTTCTCTAAAGCAATAGAAGATTCTTTAAGTGGTATAACTTACTGGCATGGGTTACCTTGGGGAAGTTATTTTAAACACCCATTTTCTTGTCTGCAAAACAAGGGTGATAATAGTACTTGGCACATACAGTTGTTGTGAGGTTAAAAATTATTATGTAAAATGCTTAACATGTAATGAGTGCTCAGTATCTCTTAGTAATTATTATTACTGTTACTGGGTAGCATAGGAAAAAAAGGCTTTTAAAGATTTTGATACCGCTTTTAAATTCTGTAACTGTCCTAGGCTAGAGGGTTTCAAATTTGGTTGGTTTATGGTACCATAAGTATCCCAGTAGTTTTTCTCATGGCTTCTCTAGGCTAAAAATACCTAATGGTTTCGTTTTTAAGTATTTAGGTCCAAAGAACTTAGTGTTTACATCCTAAAAACTTAGTAGCCATTTTTTAAAAAAATACACATATAGTGAAAAATATTTTTATTTAAAAATTAAAATGTTTTATTTCATTTTAAGCAACCAAAATTTCTAGTATGTACACTGCACAACTTCCCAACTTTGGATGCAGCCCCTGTCATTTCCTGTTTCACACCGATTTTTGCACATTACTTATTTTTTTCATAGCAACCACTAACAGCCTAGCTTCTGAAAGATGTGAAGGCATTGAAAGGAATGTAGTAAAATGATCTAATGTTCAAACTGAACTACTTGGACATTTTTCTCCAAACTTAAAATACGCCACACTAGGCTGGGCGCAGTGGCTCACACCTGTAATCCCAGCACTTTAGGAGGCCAAGGCAGGCGGATCACCTGAGGTCGGAAGTTCAAGACTAGCCTGACTAACATGGAGAAACCCCGTCTCTATTACAAATACAAAAATTAGCCGGGCTATGGTGGCACGCACCTATAGTCCCAGGTACTCGGGAGGCTGAGGCAGGAGAATAGCTTGAACCCAGGAGACCGAGGTTGCGGTGAGCAGAGATTGCGCCACTGCACTCCAGCCTGGGCAACAAGAGCAAAACTCTGTCTCAAAAAAAAAGAAAAAAGAAAAATATGCCACACTAACATGTGATTTCACTGCAGTGCCTGAGGGCTTCTCGGCACATACATAGTAACTGCAGTTCTGTTTTTTGTTTGTTTCAGATTCTGAAATGTTTTAAATTTCAGATTTTTGGATTAGATATCCTCAACCTGTAATAACTTTAGAGAAAAGATCAAAATTGGGGCAGGCACAGTGGCTCATACCTGTAATCACAACATTTTGGGAGGCTGAGGCAAGCTGATCACCTGAAGTCAGCAGTTCAAGACCAGCCTGGCTAACATGGCAAAACCAAACTCTGTCTCTACTAAAAATACAAAAATTAGCCAATTCCAGCTGCTGGGGAGGCTGAGGCAGGAGAATCCCTTGAACCAGGAAGGCAAAGGTTGCAGTCAGCCCAGATGGCGCCATTGCACTCTAGCCTAGGTGACACAGTGAGACTCTGTCTAAAAAAAAAAAAAAAAAAAAAGATGAAATCTGACCAAGACCCATGGTTTTTTTTCTTTATAATGAGGTAGTAAATCAGGGGAAGAGGATTTATGATAGAAGTAGTCCTGAATATTGGCTAGGCACGGTGGCTCACGCCTGTAATCCAAGCACTTTGGGAGGCCGAGGCGGGTGGATCACCAGGTCAGGAGATCAAGACCATCCTGGCTAACATGGTGAAACCCTGTCTCTATTAAAAATACAAAAAAATTAGCCGGGCGTGGTGGCGGGCGCCTGTAGTCCCAGCTACTAGGGAAGCTGAGGCAGGAGAATGGCGCGAACTAAGGAGGCGGAGCTTGCAGTGAGTGGAGATCAGGCCACTGCACTCCAGCCCAGGCAACAGAGCGAGACTCTGTCACAGAAAAAAAAAAAAAAAAAGGAAATAGTCCTGAATATGAGCATTGGACAAAGCAATGAAGTTATACTTAGTAAATTTCTAAATTATAATTTCATACTCAAGCATCAAAATGCCTTGTAGAGAGCCTTTAAGCCAAAAAAGTTTATTTTGAATGGTAATACTTGTTAAAAAAATTTAGTAAATCTATAATAATTGCAGACTTTGATTTGTGATAGGAATGTGTTCCTCTAGTAAATTGGTGCTTTTTTTTCAGGCAGTAGCAGGTTTGTTGGCAGATGCTCGTTCTTTAGCAGACATAGCAAGAGAAGAAGCTTCCAACTTTAGATCTAACTTTGGCTACAACATTCCACTAAAAGTAAGTTGATAACATGTTGAGAAACCTTTTGGACAGTAATAGAAGTTTATTAATAAGCTTTTCTGCTTCCCTTCATAGCATCTTGCAGACAGAGTGGCCATGTATGTGCATGCATATACACTCTACAGTGCTGTTAGACCTTTTGGCTGCAGGTATGAAATTTTGTGAATTATTCAAAAGGCAGATCTGTACTATAGATAATTATTATGTTCCCCAGCATCTTAGCCTTTTACATACTTAAAAATAGGAACTCTTATCGAGAAGTATTAGGGCAATTATTAAATAAAACAGTGTACATAGAAACTACTTGAGGCCGGGTGCCATGGCTCATGCCTGTAATCCCAGTACTTTGGGAGGCTGAGGTGGGAGGATCCCTCGCGCCCAGGAGTATGAGACCAGCCTGGCCAACGTAGTGAGAACCTATCTCTACAAAAAAATTTAAAATTTAGCCAGGTGCAGTATCACATGCCTGTAGTCACAGCTACTTAGGAGCTGCTTGGGAGGATCATTTGAGCCCAGGAGTTCAATGGTGGAGTGAGTGAGTTGTGATCATACCACTGTACTCTAGCCGGGGCAATAGAGACTCTGCCTCTACAAAAAAAAAAAAAGAAAAGTTTGAATAGTGAAAAGGACTATATAGATCTGAAGTGATTATAAAACAAGGAACTGATAACAATGACTTTAATCTGATTATAATAAACTCTCTGGTATTAGTCCCTGATATTCTTAGGTAATTTTAAATATATGCTGTGTTAACATTAAGCAGCCAATTATACTTCAGTTTTCTTATTAATTTCCATCTGATATACTTTAAGCCTGTAGGTAATATGCTATTAAATGGAGATTATTTTTGGCATTCAGTAATTAGTCCATACAAAATTACATCTCACAATTCCCATTAAGCACAGTTTTTCTTTCTGTTAAAGTGAAGTGCTGATACTTTATTTTGGGGTGAAGTGGGGATTCAGCTGCATAAAGACCTGCAATAGGTATAAATATTCAAATTTGGCTTCACAGAGAAGACTTATGACTAGATTTTTCTAAAATGAAAAGACATGTTTGGCTTATGACTTAAAAAAAAAAAGTCAAACATGTTTGGTCAAAATAGTGCATATACTAACATCTGAGTGCTCAGCTGTAGTCCTACCTTTGAGTTGTTTATCATCAGTCATATTTAATTACTAAGACAGATATTAAAGAAAACTTGAGTTTTATTCTATTGGTAATGTTACATTAGTGTTTTATGTTTTGTTTTACTTTTTGAGACAATTGCTCTGTCACCTGAGCTGGAGTGCAGTGGTGCCATCATGGCTGACCGCAGCTTTCACCTCCTGGTTCAAGCGATGCTCCTACCTCAGCGTCCCGAGTAGCTGGGACCACAGGCATGGGCTACGATGCCTAGCTAATTAAATTTTTTTTTTTTTTTTTGTAGAGACGGGGTCTCACCATGCTGCCCAGGCTGACATTAGTCATTCTTAGGCCTCTCACTTAAATTACATTATGAAACACTTTGCTTTCAGACTATGTAAAATACCTTTCAACTGAGCTCTGAGTTCATCAAACTTCTCCACTCTTTTCAAGGAAGTAAAAATAGTAGAGATAACTTTTTTTTTCCCATTAACTTTTTTTTGTTTTTTTTTGAGATGGAGTCTCGCTCTGTCGCCCAGGCTGGAGTGTAGTGGCACGATCTTGGGTCACTGCAACCTCTGCTTCCCGGGTTCAAGCCATTCTCCTGCCTCAGCCTCCTGAGTAGCAGGGATTACAAACGCCTTCCACCACACCTGGCTAATTTTTTTATTTTTAGTAGAGATGGGGTTTTGCCATGTTGGCCAGACTGGTCTTGAACTCCTGACCTCAAGTGATCCGCCTACCTTGACCTCCCAAAGTGTTGGTTGGGATTACAGGCCTGAGCCACCGCGCTGGGCCAGAGAGAACTTTTTCAATAAACATCTATTGGGCACTAAGTTAGTCATAGATGTGGAGACACAGGTGTGAAGTCACACTGATAAAATCTTAGAGGTGATATGATAAAGGGACAACAATTAGGGAACAGAATGTTTCTGGACAGGAGGCAAGGAAAAGAGTGTGAGCTGTAAGGAGACTTGGTAGTTGCAAGCACAGGAACTGGTATGAAAATATTTGGGCCAGCGATAGTTAAGTATGCTTGGTGTGTAGAGTATGAGGTTTAGAGATGATATTGAAGATGTAGGAAGGGGTCCAGTCATGTAAAAGTCTGTGTTCCATGCTGATTTTCAGCAAAGGAAATGTTGAAAGGCTTTAAAATAGTGACAATGAGCTATATATTCTGAAGGATAAGTCTCATATCAGGGTAGAAGATGGATGGAAATGACGGTAGGGATGGGAATTGAATAGTTAAAAATATTCCGCATATGAGATGATGTGTAAGATGATGCTGGTTTCTTTTCTACTCTAAGGCAAATATAGTCGTCCCTTGGTTTTTGTGGGGGATTGGTTTTAGGACCTCCCATGAATACCAGAATCCAAGGTTGCTGAAGTCCCTCATATAAAATGGTTAAGTATTTGCATATAACCTGTGCATATCCTCCTGTATATGTTAAGTCATCTCTAATTACTTGCAATACCTAATACAGTGTAAATAGCTGTTACACTATATCGTTTAGGGAATAATGACAAGAAAATCACAGTTGTTCAGTACAGAAGCAATGTTTTTTGAAAGTTTTCTATCTGTGGTTTGTTGAATCCACAGATGCAGAACTCATGGAAACAGTGCCCACTGAATGTTGCAATTTCAGAAAATCAGTATTTCATACAATTAGCTAATAGCCTAATTTGTTGAGCATAGAAAAATACACTGAACCAATTCTGATTATTGCAGAGAAATGACTGGCAGGATATTGGGAAATAGAATGAAGGGTAGAAAGGATTTCACATGGATTCAGTATACTCTCTGCCAGGAATTTTGTTCCCTTGACCTTTTTGTGTTTATGCCTTATTTTTTGGGCCCTCTCATTAGTTTTGATTTTCATCTATCTTATCATTACTCCTTTCCCTGTACTGCTAGACTTTCTAGGACACCTTAATCAGAAAGATTAATATTAAACAAAAAAAGCTACATGAATTTTGAATAATCTCAAGTATGTACTAGTTTTAATTATTTGAAACCACTGTATGAAAGTACTATATGTATATTAGTAATTTATCTCAGAAACAAAATATAATTGCATTTTAATCATTTTTTCAAAAATACTTTTATGTTATTGCCATGGTTTAAGCTGTTTGTATACTTTTATGCAGTTTCATGTTAGGGTCTTACAGTGTGAATGACGGTGCGCAACTCTACATGATTGACCCATCAGGTGTTTCATACGTGAGTACTTTTGAATCATTTGAAATTCTATTTTAGTTTAATGGTATTTCATTAGCATTTAAGTCTCATTATAAGATTATATGAAATTTTTAAAAAACTCATTCAAGCAATTTTTTTTTTTTTTTTTTTTTTACAACAACCTCTTGTCCAACAGCATTTTTTTTTTTCCTTTTTGGTGGAACAGGATCTCACTCTGTGACCCAGGCCGGAGCACACTGGCATGATCCAATGGCTCACGTTGGATCTGATGTTGATCTAACAACAGTTGCGTGAGCACAGCGGCTCACTGCAACCTCTGCCTCCCAGGTTCAAATGATTCTTTTGCCTCAGCCTCCTGGGTAGCTGGGATTACAGGTGTGCACCACCTGGCTAATTTTTTTTGTATTTTTAGTAGAGACAGGCCTTTGCCACTTTGGCCAGACTGGTGTTGAACTCCAGGCCTCAAGAGATCTACCCACCTGGGTCTCCCAAAGTGGGAGTATTACAGGTGTGAGCCACCGTGCCCAACCATGTTTTCTTGTTTATCATTAATAACCGATACGAGGCAGAGCAAAGATTTGTTGTTTTCAGTATGTTATTTATAGAAGCTATACAGTGCATATAGTATTTTGAATATGTGATTTTCCTTTTTTACTATAAACACTGTCTTAAAACTGTATTTAATGTCTTCTTTTTTTTTTTCCTCACTCTTGCCCAGGCTGGAGTGCAGTGACACAATCATAGCTCACTTCAGCCTCTTAACTTCGGGGCTCAGGCGATCCTCCTACCTAAGCCTCCCAAGTAACTGGGACTACAGGTCCATGTCACCATGCCTGGCTAATTTTTGTATTTTTTTGGTGTCTGTAGAGACAAGGTCTTTCCACGTTCCCAGGGCTGGTCTCAAACTCCTGGCCTTAAGCAATCCTCCTGCCTTGGACTCCCAAAGTGGTGGGATTACAGGCATGAGCGTCCATGTCCAGCCATGTCATCCCTTTTATTTTATTTTATTTATTTTTAAGATGGAGTCTCTGTCTCCCAGGCTGGAGTGCAATGGCTTGATCTTGGTTCACTGCAACCTCCTTTGCCTCCTAGGTTCAAGCGATTCTCCTGTCTCAGCCTCCCAATTAGCTGGGATTGGGATGTAATCCCAATTAGCTGGGATTACAGGCATATGCCACCATGCCTGGCTAATTTTTGTATTTTTGTAGAGATGGAGTTTTGCCATGTTGGCCAGCTGGTCTCCAACTCCTGACCTCAAGTGGTCTGCCCACTCCAGTCTCCTAAAGTGCTAGGATTACAGGCGTGAGCCACCGCACTGGACCTAATTTTGTTTGAGACAACGTCTCGCTCTGTCGCCCAGAGGCCAAACCTCTGCCTCCCCAGTTAAAGCAATTCTGCCTCAGCCTCCCGAGTAGGCTGGGATTAGAAGCATGCACCACCACACCCGGCTAATTTTTGTATTTTTAGTAGAGACAACGTTTCACCACGTTAGCCAGGCTGGTCTTGAACTCTGGATCTCAAGTAATTCGCCCACCTTGGCCTCCCAAAGTGCTGGCATCACAGGCGTTAGCCACCTTGCCCTACCTTCCCTTTTAAAGAGAAGGTTTAAATGTGATTTCTAAGAGCTTTCCCTAAATTCTTCTTCTTCTTCTTCTTATTTTTTGGAGATAGTCTTGCTCTGTCACCCAGGCTGGACTGCAGTGGTGTAATCTTGGTTCACTGTAACCTCTGCGTCCCGGATTTAAGGGATTCTCGTGCCTCAGCTTCTCTCAAGTAGCTGGGATTACAGGCCTGTATCACCACACCTGGCTAGTTTTTGTATTTTTAAAAGTAGAGACGGAGTTTCACCATGTTGCCCAGGCTGGTCTGGAACTCCTGGCCTCAAGTGATCCACATGCCTCGGCTTCCCAAAGTGCTGGGATTACAAGTGTGAGCCACCACACCCAGCCTATTATTACCGCTTCTTAACTGTTTTCTTGAGATGGAGTCTCACTCTGTTGCCCAGGCTGGAGTGCAGTGGCGTGGTGTCTGCTCACTGCAACCTCCGGCTCCCAGATTCAAGTGATTCTCCTGCCTCAGCCTCCCTAGTAGCCGGATTACAGGCACCTGCCACCACAGCCAGCTAATTTTTTTGTATTTTTAGTAGAGACGGGGTTTCACTATGTTGGCCAGGCTGGTCTCCAACCTGAGGTGATCCGCCTACCTCAGCCTTCCATAGTGCTGGGATTACAGGCATGAGCCACCGTGCCCGGCTGTGCATCCTTTTCTTTAAAAAAATTTACAAAATAAAAACATTGGGGTTTAGAGTACTGAACTCATAGGAATTAACTTTATTTCTGTGCCTCAGGAATATATAATTTCATTTTTCATTTTCATAGTGCTAAAATCTTTCCCATTCATGTTCCCCAAAATGTCTCAAAGTGTATATGATTACACAATTTAAATATTTTTGGATATACCTCTATTAAAAATAGAGGTAGTTATAGAATTGTTTGGTATTTTAATATTTTTGAGCCCTTTGGCATTCATCAGAATGTGTTTGACTATACTTTTCCATACTTGCTTTTAAAAGTCATTTAACATCCTTTCACTAGGTTATAAATAGAAACATTAGTAGTCATAAATTATATATGATAGCATACTAATTCAGTGATTATATATTTTTTCTAAATAGGGTTATTGGGGCTGTGCCATTGGCAAAGCCAGGCAAGCTGCAAAGACGGAAATAGAGAAGCTTCAGGTAATAATTAATGCTTGAATTTTTACTACATTGTCATCCTAATGCAGTGAAATTTTATCACCACAGACATTTCAGTCTAAGGCAGGGATGTCCAATCATTTGGCTTCCCTGGGCCACACATAAAATACACCAACAGTGATGATAGCTGATGAGCTTAAAAAAAAAATCTCGTAACGTGTTAAAGTTTGAATTTGTGTTTGGCTCTGCGCCCCGTGGCTGGAGAAGCTTGGTTTAAGGATATAGTGTGGTCTGATGTTTAGAGTAGAGCTTTATGAGGCTGCTAAGTCACTGAATGTGAAAGCTGATAACATATCTACAGAATTGTGTTATACATCCCTTTATGATTTTTAATAACTGCTATAAAGCCTCAATCTAGAAAAACGCAGCTTTTGATGAGATTTCACAAAATCCTTGAAACCTATTTATGAATCTATGTGAGCTCTAGTTTGAAAATTTTAAAATTTTGAGTTAATAAAAAGTTATATTTTTCCTATATTCTTTATTTCTTTGGAACACAGCTTTTATGTCTGGCTGTGCTCCACTGGTTCTCTTAACTTTGCTCCTAGCCACATAAGGCATAAATTTTAGCCTATACTCTTACAACTGCCCACTTATTTTTTCACAACATACAGCTATTAGTGTGAAAAAGTTTTCTTAAAAGCTTGGTTTTCCTTTTAGCCATACATTGATCAACTTAAAGACTTCATGGATACTGTTTCAGTATTATTGATGACCTCTCAGAAACTTGCCTAAAAAGCAGACGTACAATTTATCAGGGTTTTGGTAAACTGAAGTGAGATAAAATTTCACATACATTTAAATGTTAATGCTGTACTAGAATCTTTCTCAACTACTCATTCAACTTATTTAAGGCCAGCTTCTAGAAAATATTTATTCGCGCTTGGCATTTATACAATGCTGAGTTCTAGAACCATCTATAAAGCCTAATTTGTTTCGTATTTTAGTAAAGTTGACAAAAGGATCTTAGAGGTCATTTAGCCCAAGCTCAACTGCAGATTAAACACACTGCATAGGACCACAGAATCAGCTGGTTCTGAACAGTATCCAGACCTTATGAGTCTTAGACCTATGTTCTTTTCCATTGCACACTTACTAGTCTGATGCTAGGTTCCTATCTTCTACTCTTTTCCTTTTGTTTTCATCTCTCCATACTATTATATGGAAATTTGAAAATTAGAATATTTATACTAGTTGAGGGGGATTACCCCTGTAATACCCTATCAGTTTGGTAGGCCAAGTTGGGAGGATTGCTTGAGCCCAGGAGTTCTAAGACCATGCTAGGCAAAAGAGTGAGACCCTGTCTCCTAAAACAAAATGTTAGCGAGGTGAAGTGGTATGTACCTGTAGTCCTAGCTACTTGGGAGGCTGAAGCAGGAGGACTGTTTGAGCTCCAGGAGTTGGGGGCTACAGCGAGCTGTGATCACGTCACTGCACTCCAGCCATGGCGACAGAGCGACACCTTATCTCAAAAAAGTAAAGGAAATTAGAATATTTAGAGCAGTTACTATCTTTCTGTAGTTAAATCCTAGTAAGGAATGGGAAAAACAGTTAAGTCCCAGAAAAAAATCAAGAAAAAAAATCACTTTAATTGAGGAACACTTACAGTTTGTGACAAAATTATGCTGTGAATCAGGTGTTACAAATTATGGCCCACTGCCTGCTTTTGTGTAAGTTTTATTGGAACACAGCTACATTCAGTTCATGGCTACTTTTAGAAAATACAACAGTAGACTATAACATTTGGAACAGGGAACAGAAACCAGAGCCATACAGCTAATAAACCTGAAAATATTTACAAGTTGATGCTTTACAGAATCCATCTGCTGACCCCTGCTCTGTATCATTGTTCTCTTCTGATGGTTTACCAAAAAATAAAAACTTTACAAACATATGTAAAAATATATTTGCCATTTAAAATGTGCTTTTCAAGTTTGACTTTGTAGGATGCAGTTAATTCACTAAATACAGAACTTAACCAATAAGGGCAAAAATTTAAAGATCAGTATTCTTTCCCTTCCTGTGATCACCCTCAATTTAACATGAAGAACTGTAAACATCATAAGCTTACAACAAACTCATCTAGTTAGACTTCAGTTAACCACTTACACATCCCCCTTCCCTATAAACTATTTGAAAAAAGCTGCAGGCATATTGCATCCCTAAATACTTTATTCTCCTTATACCATTATCAGACCCAAGTATCATCTAATAGTCCATAATCAAACTGCCTGAGCAATTTCTACACTGCCTTTTTAACTGTTTCAAACTGTCGAGGTTCACATTTTCTTCCTTAGATCTCTTTTAGTCTTTTTCTTCCCCAAAATATTTCTTTAAGAGTCTATGCCACTTGCCTTTAGTTGTACCCAAATAATGGTTTATCTATTTCCTAAGATTAGTATTCTTAAATTTAAATTTAGTGTTTTGTTGTTGTCATTGTTCCTTCTTCCTCATGTGGTTGTGCAGGCATAGCTTGAGCATCCAGATTTCAAAATTGAAAAAGAAAAAAAGATAATCTAGCTTAAATATATAGTAGTTGAATCACCTAAAGTCTAGACTGCTGTATGAGCACCTGTTATCTTTCATTATATTCCATCATCCCCCAATGTATCCACAATAGATGAAGGGCAGTTTGCGCAAACATTGTTTTGATCCTGTCATGTCTGTTCAGAAATGCCTGCCTATTCAGAAACCTGTATGTCCGATAATAAAATCTTGCACTGGTTACTATCAAAACCTAACGACATACAGACTCCTCACCTAGGCCCTAGGGGTACTTTTCTACCTTGATTTCCAAGTGTTCATTGAAAGAATGCTTAATTCTAATTCGGAAAAAAGCTTTTGGCTTCCCACTTCTGCTTTATACGTTCATCTCTCTTGAAATCCAATCCAATCCAATCTGTATTCTAAGAACCTGCTCAAATCTTGGTTCTTCAAAGCTTTCCCTGGTATTTTGCATTTTTGCTTTGAATAGTTCCACAAAGGATGATTTGTTACTCCTTCCTTCATCTTTCTGTATCTTGCATATAGTAGACATTAATGATTTGTTTGCATTTTATTAGCCTAAATTGGCTATAAAGAGGATCAGATGTCTTCTCCAGTCATTCAAACTTCAGGTCAGACTTCAGATTTATAGATGGCTGTGGATTTTTATAATTTTATCACAAAGTTAGGGGTAACTATAGGATATCTCAGAATATCTTTTTTGGTGTATAAACTTTTTTTTCTTTTTTTTTTTTTGAGACGGAGTCTCTCTGTCGCCCAGACTAGAGTACAGTGGCGTAATCTCGGCTCGCTACAACTTCTGCCTCCTGGGTTCAAGAGATTCTTATGCCTCAGCCTCCTGAGTAGCTGGGATTACTGGGGCGCACCACTTCCATGCCTGGCTATTTTGTATTTTTAGTAGAGGCAGGGTTTCACCATGTTGGTCAGGCTGGTCTTGAACTTCTGACCTCAGGCAATCCGGCTGCCTTGGCCTCCCAACGTGCTGGGATTACAGGCGTGAGCCACTGCGCCTAGCCTGGCGTATAAATTTCAAAACATTAAAATATGAATCAGGAAACTTCGATTCTGGTCTTTTTCAGACTTCAGGTTATTTTCCTTGGTTTTATATCTGAGTATAAAAGTGAAAATAATTACACAAGTGGAAAATGTTCTTCTGATGAATATACATTTTATTTTCTGTAGATGAAAGAAATGACCTGCCGTGATATTGTTAAAGAAGTTGCAAAAATGTAAGTTGAAATTTTTCTTACCATCCACAAAAATATTTCACTTGACCTTTGCATATATATATTACATTAATCCTAAGAGGCTGTTTTCCTGTAAAATAACTTAGTGTGTTTTAGAAGGTAAATTTAACATTCTAAGAAGCCTCACAAAGGAGGAAAATGTTTTCAAGCCACATTTTTTAGTAGTAATGAATAGGATGGGAAAAATAGCTTTTGACAAACTCCTGTTACAGGTTAAGGACATATAATGTACCATTAGGGCCTTAATTTGTTAGCTCCCAACTTCTCAAATCTCTTAAGTACTAATAATAATAATCTTAGATTGCCTCTAATAATGCTTACAAACTTTATAGGTTTACAACTAATTATTTCCATACATGATCCACGAAGCTGGCTCATTTACATAATCTGTTTATTTGGGAAAGATATGTTTCACTTTTTCAGGTTTATTATAAAAGTTCCTATAACAAGGTAAGAGCAGTATGACAAAACATTTCAAAAACTAGCTTAAGAAACCCTGAATAGTTGACGACAGGTATGTAAACTAGAATACTATTAATATGTAACAGGTATTTAGACAGTAAGCAATAAAAAAGTCAATTAACCTGGGTAATGATGTTTCAAAAATTTTTTTATTCTTCTAGATAAAAGAGTGTAGACATTTGGTATTACAAAGATTCCAACAAAACATGTTGTATAGCCAGCTTTTTAGATTCAAAAGTTATATTCAGATAATTCATAACACCTCTAACTATTCCACATTAGAACTGCATGAACAAGGTCTAGTCAATCAGCTCTCTGTACGGTAGTGTCTCAGGTTTTACATCTAACAATACAAGGAAGAAAAAAAATTCCAATGGGCCCTATTGTATAATAAACATACTATTTACATGACACTCAGTCTCTTATAAAGTGGTCCATCATTACTGCTATTGCCTTTACCCCTCCTGCTTCCTCCTCCCCTCCGCCCTTCCAGTTTCAGTTGTGAAGCAGGCAGAAGCCATTCTAACGGCAACATTAGGAACCAACATACAGCAGAACTGCTAAGAAAGGAAGTCATTTATCTTCCTTGAATTGTGTAGTATTTTATCATGATATACTCTGTTTCCTTCACTGAACCAATCCTTTGAAGTGCTTCTGGAAATCAGTTCTTGCCATCTTTTATATTTAGGTATAATGGTAGTCATCTATTAAGTGTTCCATGTTAGGAAAGCCATCCCTTCTTCATTTAAGAAAATGAAGCAGCATGTTATCTTTTACTTAGTTCTAAAAAATTGAGATCCTCTCATATTATAGCAAGGTTTTAGAAGACCCTCCAAAAAGTAAGGTGTGTAACTCAGTGGAAAGCATTAGATAAAAGCTATACTCTGCTACTGTACTTAATTTCTTGATTTTTTTTTTTTTTTTTTTTGAGATGGAGCCTTGCTCTGTCGCCCAGTCTGGAGGGCAGTGGCACAATCTTGGCTCACTGCAAGCTCCACCTCCCATGTTCAAGCAATTCTCCTGCATCTGCCTCTCAAGTAGCTGGGATTACAGGCACCCACCACCCTGGCTAATTTTTGTATTTTTAGTAGAGACGGGCTTTACCATCTTGGCCAGGCTGGTCTTGAACTCCTGACCTTGTGATGCACCCACCTTGGCCTCCCAAAGTGCTGGGATTATAGATGTGAGCCGCGGCACCTGGCCTCTTGATACTTTTTACGTTACTTAAATATGTTGGATGGCAGTGCCTCCTTCTTTGCTGTAATTTGTAAAGTACTACAATGTGAAGGCCAGGTTTTGTGGCATATAAGCCATTATAAAATGGACAAGGAGCTTAAGACTACTGCCAAGAAGCTGTAGGTTGAAGAGACCATAATAATTGCAAACACATAAATTAGTTGGTTTTACTTACTTATTTGAAACAGAGTCTCAATCTCCTGACCTCATGATCCGCCCACCTCTGCCTCCCAAAGTGCTAGGATTACAGGCACAAGCCACCGTTCCCAGCCAATTAGTTGGCTTTAAAAATATTAAAATTAATGGGACAAAACATAAATTTCCTAAAAGGGCACAGTTAATGACACTTCTTCCTAGTGAATCCATTTTCTTTATGAGGTATCTTTTATAGTTATATCTTTTGTTTTTTGAGACGGAGTCTCTCTCCGTAGCCCAGGCTGGAGTGCAGTAGTGTGATCTTGGCTCACTGCAACCTCTGCCTCCTGGGTTCAAGTAATTCTCTTGCCTTAGCCTCCTGAGTAGCTAGGATTACAGGCACCCACCACCATACCCAGCTAATTCTTGTATTTTTAGTAGAGACAGGGTTTCACCATGTTGGCCAGGCTAGTCTCAAACTCCTGACCTCAAGTGATCCATCAGCCTTGGTCTCCCAAAGTGTTGGGATTACAGGTGTGAGCCACTCACTGCACCTACCCAAGTTATATCTCTAAAGCAATGTGCAAAAATAAACTGAACTTGGGTTGATTAGATATATTGAATATTTGTTGGGAGAGCAAATGTTTCATTTCAGTCCCTGTGTAATTTGTCTTCTCTAATGTTAAATGCTATGTAGAATGTGTCTGTGTAATTTTATAATTTTATTATGGATGGACATTCTAATTTGTACTGACTATGAGTCTGTGAACTACTACAATGTTTAGAGGTTACCAAAATCTTACCTTTCCCTTTTCTGTTCTAGAATTTACATAGTACATGATGAAGTTAAGGATAAAGCTTTTGAACTAGAACTCAGCTGGGTTGGTGAATGTAAGTTATTTTTGTACATTTATTTGCCTTAGGAATTATCTGTACCACAGCTAATTTACAACTGAGAGTCCTTTCTAAAATAATGAAAGCTAAAACAAATTTACTAGGTTGTCTAAATGAAGGGAAAGTTCTGCTTAATAATTGACTTAAGCTGTGAACAGGTTATTTTTTGAAACATCCATTTCATGGTTTTAAAGATACTATGCTATAAATTAATGCTCAGGATTTATAAATTATAGCATAATTTACTTTCATTTCCATAAGAACTTAATGTGTAGGCACATATAATCTCATGTGGAAGCAGCACACTAAAATATTTGAGTATTACTCATAGTACAACTTTGCAACCCTAGGTGAGGCAGATCTGTGGATTGGGTAGATCCTGTGGTATACTGCAAGTTACAATACAGTACTCAATTTAAAATTCATTTACATATGTGGCTTAATTTACAGTAACTAATGGAAGACATGAAATTGTTCCAAAAGATATAAGGGAAGAAGCAGAGAAATACGCTAAGGTAAGCCACAGCACAAAAACTTCTCTTGGCCAGGTACAGTGCGGGGAATCACTTAGCCCAGGAGTTCAAGACCAGCCTGAGCAGCACAGCAAGACCCCATCCCTAATTAAAAAAAAAAAAAAAAAAAAAAAACAAAACTCCTCTAACCAAAATTGTGTTGAATAATATAAATCAACTTGGGTGGCTTCTATTAAATATCACTAACAGTTCAGTTGAACTAAGGATAGAAATTTTCTAGGTTATCTCTAGTGGGTACAGTTGCCTTGGTTCCAAAAAAATTGTGGGGGGTTTAGAGTGCAAAGAGTTTTTTTAGGACTTTTAAGTATATGTTCTATTTTTTTTTTTTTTTTGAGACAGAGTCTTGCTCTGTCACCCAGGCTGGAGTGCAGTGGCACCATCTCTGCTCTGCAACGTCTGCCTCCAGGGTTCAAGCAATCCTCCTGCCTCAGCCTCCCCAGTAGCTGGGATTACAGGAGCACGCTGCCACACCTGGCTAATTTTTGCATTTTTGGTTTCACCAATAATACAGAGACGGGTTTTCACCAAGCTAGTTTCAAACTTGACCTCAGGTGATCTGCCTACTTCGGCCCCCAAAGTGCTGGGATTACAGGCTTGAGCCACTGCACCTGGCCTCTTAAGTATACATTCTATCAAAGATACAGTCATTGCATGTTAGAGCAACATTTGCTTAATTATCTTTGCGCGGGTATCTTTTTTTTTTTTTTTGAGACTCTCACCTTTAGTCTGTTTTTATTTTTTGAGACGGAGTCTCACTCTGTCACCCAGGCTGGAGTGCAGTGGCCGGATCTCAGCTCACTGCAAGCTCCGCCTCCCGGGTTTACGCCATTCTCCTGCCTCAGCCTCCCGAGTAGCGTCCGCCAACTCGCCCGGCTAGTTTTTTGTATTTTTTAGTAGAGACGGGGTTTCACTGTGTTAGCCAGGATGGTCTCAATCTCCTGACCTCAGGATCCGCCCATCTCAGCCTCCCAAAGTGCTGGGATTACAGGCTTGAGCCACCACGCCCGGCCTTGCGTGGGTATCTTATTCTAGAACTGTTCATTCAGTTACAAGTAAAGGAATTTAACCACTTAACTCAGGTGGTTGTGGCTTAACTTGCCCACAGGTATGGGATATAACAATTTTAAAAATCAATTTTAAACACCTATTTTCTCTTAACAGGAATCTCTGAAGGAAGAAGATGAATCAGATGATGATAATATGTAACATTTACTCCAGCATCTATTGTATTTTAAATTTCTACTCCAGTCCAATGTAACTATTTAGCCCTGGATTATACATACTGTCCAATTTTCATTAAATTTTTGTCTTATAACTATTGAAGTTTGGTTAATATCTGCTTTACAAAATTGGTGGGGGTAAATGAGGACATTTACTCAATTTTAAAATATAGATTTATGACTACTGAAAAATTCTTTGGTTAAAACGCTGCAGAATTAATTCCAAGACTGTAGATTAATTCAAAGCCCCATCTTCATCACTCAACTAGAATTTACAGATCATATTCTCCTGGGCTTACCAACTTAGTGGACAAGTAATTGATACGGTTTCCTACTTTCATATTTAGTGAAATAACTGGTGGTTATCAGTCACTTTTAATCTTTAGGTGTGAAAAAGATGAAAGATGTTTCAGTTTTGGATAATTTTTCAAAAACTGACCCTTCTCAAAAAAGATCGTTCAATGCATGAGCCAAGAATTTTTTGCTTTTTTCCTTCATTGTGGTGAGGGGTGGATTTAAGGATCAATAAAGTCCCTATTCTGTCACTAAAAAATTTCTTGATCTCCAAAGATTAAAACAAAAATACCATCAGACAGCTTTAATGTTAAAAATCAGAATTTATGTGAAAGTGCTCTGTAAACAGAACTGTTAGTGGAATAAACAGCACTGTGGCCAAGAAGAATAACTTGAAGCTGAAAAGCAGTCCTCACAGCAGGAACAAACAATTTGAACTCAGGCCACGTATACACACCCTCTAGTGGACTCACGCCAGTGTCACTCCATTCAAGTGTTATGCTTTCCTAAGAAGGTAATCTAGCCAGTGAAATTTGCGTGCAGGGTATCACTGGACTTTGAGCATTTGTGTAGTTTAGCAAATCATTATACCTGAATATTAATAGCTAACTACTACACAAACAACTCAAAACCAGTAATGTCATATGTCATTATCATGGCTTCTTTTATGTAACATTATCTGCTATATATTACCACTCAAAATACATTTAAAAATACGTATTTTAAAATATATTAGAGCATATGGCTCAAGCAATCCTCCCACCTCAGCCTCCCGAGTAGTTGGAACCACAGACCACAGGCAAGCATTACCATGCTTGGCTAACTTTTAAAAATTTTTTGTGGAGATGGCATCTCACTATGTTGCCCAGGCTGGTCTTGAACTCCTGGACTTGAGCAGTCTGCCCACCTCAGCCTCCTAAAATGCTGAAATAACAGGCGTGAGCCACCGGGCCTGGCCACAACTCCTATTTAATTGTGAATGACACAAGGGTCGGTTTTAGAAAAATACAGGAACAACACTAAATTGGATCCTTTTTTTTTTTTTGAGATGGAGTCTCGCTGTGTCTCCCAGGCTGGAGTGCAGTGGCGTGATCTCGGCTCACTGCAAGCTCCGCCTCCCGGGTTCACGCCATTCTCCCGCCTCAGCCTCCCAAGTAGCTGGGACTACAGGCGCCCGCCACCACGCCCGGCTAGTTTTTTGTATTTTTAGTAGAGACGGGGTTTCACCATGTTAGCCAGGATAGTCTCGATCTCCTGACCTCGTGATCCACCCGCCTCGGCCTCCCAAAGTGCTGGGATTACAGGCTTGAGCCACCGCGCCCGGCCTGGATCCATTTACAGACGGATAAACTGACTATCCCTAAGCCAATCTATGGTCATTCCTATACTTTCCCAAAGTTCCAAAGTATGAATGGCACATGAATCTTTATTCTTTCAATCTATCCTTAAAATTCACACCAGCATAGTTAAAACCCTCTTTAAAAGACACTGGTTTTAAAGAACCAGTGGGGGGTTTGACATCTATAGATGCCATAATGTAAGCAGACATACCTAGCTCTTCAACTCTTAGGAAAGAAAGAAAATCAAGTGATGTGATTTTCTTTTTCTGAGATGGCGTCTCGCTCTGTCACTCAGGCTGAAGTACAGTGACGTGATCTCAACTCACTGCAACCTCTGCCTCACGGGTTGAAGAGATTCTCTTGCCTCAGCCTCCCAAGTAGCTGGGACTACAGGCACCTGCAACCACGCCCAGCTAATGGGGTTTCACTGTATTAGCCAGGCTGGTCTCAAACTCCTGACCTTGTTATCTGTCCACCTCAGCCTCCCAAAGTGCTGGGATTATAGGCATGAGCCACCATGCCCAGTCACCAAGTGATTTTCATACACACTAAACAGGATTAATAAATAAAAAGCTGGTACATTTTACTTTGATAAATGTAAAATTTATTTTAAGCAAAGACTGAGCACCTTATTACCATAAATCATCTTGATGCTGGTACCTAAAAAAAAAAAAAAAAAAAAAAAGTTTAAAAGTTTTGCTTTAGAGATTCCAAAGAATAAAATATATTTAGACTTATAAAAGCACTTATCTGATAAGATTCTATTTGCTTTTATTTCTTTATTCATAAAGAGACCTAAAAAATAAGAAAATCAACTTGTAGGTTATCAATGTTTAACAGATTTCAGCATTAGAATATTCATTTCATAGGAGAAGCAGCAAATTAAGATTACAAATATTCTCATTTTGTAAAAATATCCAGCTATCAAAGGAACTTCAAAACATGAAATGCAGCTATTGTAACCCCAACCAAGTATAGGTTTTTTTTTTTTTTTTTTTTTTGGTTACCACTGACCACAGGTATCTATTATGGCTTAACTATAATAAAGTATATACCACTACCCCCGCCACAAGACTGAGAGTTGTTTTAAAAAAAAAAAAAAATCCTGTCCTTGTATTTCAACTGGTGAGCACAAAAACTATTCACATGCTAAAGGTACACATACTGAAATCATACTGATTAATTGCTGGATAAGGTATACTGTTTAAAAAACACAGATTCAGAAATGTGTCAACCGAAGGCTTGTAGATTAAGATGAGCATGGAGGCTGGGTGTGGTGGCTCACACCTGTAATCTCAACACAGGTGAGATTGGGAAGCTGAAGCAGGAGGATCGCTTGAACCCAGGAGTTCAAGATCAGCCTAAGCAACATAGTGAGAGACCTTCTCTACAAAAAATAAAAAAGTCAGTCAGGTGTGGGCATGCGCCTGTAGTCCCAGCTACTTAAGAGGCTGAGGCGGGAGGGTCACTTGAGCCCAGGAGTTCAGGGCTGTAGTGAGCTATGACACCACTACACTCCAGCTTAGGTGACAGAGCAAGATTCTGTCTCCAAGAGGAAGAAAAAAAGCATGGTTTATCATCTGAACAGATCTGGAAAACTAAAACATTGAAAATACATAAATGTGGGAAGGACCAATTCTTTTGTGAATTACAGTAGCAGGATTTTTCTTAAAAGACGTTAGGGCTTCCTCTCTACCCCAGTTTACAACAATTTAAGAAAACTAGTACTGTAGTTCAAAACAAGACATTAGTTTATAAGCTCATAGATTTCAATCTGGCTTTGTCATTTAATAATTGTGTGACTTGGGGAAGTTACTTAATTTTCTCATCTATAAAATAAGGATTATGTACCATTTGAAATGGCAACAAAACTGGAATTATTCAGATATAAATCTAAATTTGTCCAAGATTTTAATGTTGGAAAATTATTAAATGAGAAAAAGAACTAAAACAGAAAGTGTTATCAGAAAAGACTGTATTGCTAAGATATCACTTCTCTCCAAAATCATTTATTAGATTAGATGTAAACTTAGTCAAATTCCCAAGAGGCTTTTTGGGGGAAAGTGGCAGAAATCAATAAGCTGTTTCTAAAATTTATGTGGGAAAAGTAAAGGAATTAGAAGAGCCAAAACAATTTTGAAAAGAACAAGAGAGAAGACCCACACTACCTAATTTCAAGACTCACTATAAAGTTCATGATGTAGACATAGAATGGAGTTTAAAAATAGACCGACAAATACAATCAACTGACAAAAGTAAAATGGCAAATTAATAGAGAAAGGATAGTGTTTTTTCAACAAACGGTGCTGGAACAACTGAACATTCATATGCAGGAAGAAAAAAAATCCCAAACACAACCTCAAACCATATCTTATCTATATATAAAAAGTAGCTCAAAAGTGATCATAGACCAAAATGTACCTCAACCTATAACGCTTCAAAGAAAACAGAAGATATGTGACTGGTTTAAGAAAGAGTTCTCAGATACTACACCAAAAGCACGATCCATAAAAGAAAAACAATTGACAAACTTCATCAAAATTAAAAGCAGCTGCTCTCCTTCCTAAAAACACTATTAAGGGACTGACAAGACCGGAAAAACTCTGGGGGAAAATATTTGCAAATCACACGTCTGACAAAGGTCTTGTGTCCAGAATATACGAAGAACTCTCAAAATTGAACAATATGAAAACTCAACTTTTAAAAATGGGCAAAACAGTAAGACAATTTACTAAAGAAGATACATGAATGACAAATACATGAGAAAAGATACTCATTAGGAAAATGCAAATTAAAATGACGAGATACCACTCTACATCTGTTAGAATGTGAACAATTAAAACTATACCTTCTGACTACACTAGCATTGGTGAGTATGTAGACTAATGAATGCCTTATTGCTGGTGGGACAGGAAAATGGTACAGATGCTTTGGAAAACAGTTTGGCAGCTTCTTAGGAAGTTTAACACTTAGCATATAACCCAGCACTCCTATTCCTAGGTGTTTACCTAAGTGAAATGAAAACTTTGGCTACGTGATTCACGCATACTATATGATTCCAATTGTATGACATTTTTGAAAAGGTCAAACTATATGATCAGAAAAACAGAGCAGTGGTTCTCAGGGTGGGAGTGGGGGGATGAGCATGGGTAGAAGTTGTTAAATTAGCACAAAACAACTTCCTGTAGTGATGGAAATGTTCTCTATCTTGATTGTATTTAGCTATAAGACTGTTTAAATTTGTTAATATTAATGGAATCATACGTACACAGAGTAAATTTCACTGTATTATATCACAATAAACCAAGACTTAAGAAAAACTGCCTAGTATATAGAAAATGTTGAAACGCACACTATCCTTCACTTCAGTTGAGCATCTGCACACCACACTAGCATGTGTGCCACCTGGGATCCTTTTTATTACACTGCAATAATCACATTGGCTAAACCTAGTCTTTAAACTTGTAACAATACCTAATTTTACAGTCTTGAGGAAAGCATTCCATTTTAATCCAAAAAATAGACCTCAGTATTTTTTCCCCCAAGACAGAATTTCGCTCTTGTTGCCCAGGCTGGAGTGCAGTGGCACAATCTTGGCTCACTGCAACTTCGGCCTCCTGGGTTCAAGCGATTCTCCTGCCTCAGTCTCTCGAGTAGCTGGGATTACAGGTGCTAATTTTTGAATTTTTACAAGAGATGGGGTTTCATCATGTTAGCTAGGCTAGTCTCAAACTCTGACCTTGTGATCTGCCCGCCTCAACCTCCCAAAGTGCTGGGATTACAGGTGTGAGCCACTGTGCCTGTTTTTTTTTTGAGACCGAGTTTCACTGTTATTGCCCAGGCTGGAGTGCAATGGCGTGATCTCAGTTCACTGCAACCTGTACCTCCCGGGTTCAAGCAATCTCCTGTCTCAGCCTCCAAAGCAGCTGGGATTGCAGGCACGCACCGCCACACTTGACTAATTTTGTATTTTTAGTAGAGATGGGGTTTCACCATGTTAGGACAGGCTGGTTTCGAACTCCTGACCTCAGGTGATCCACCCACCTTGGCCTCCCAAAGTGCTGGGATTATAGGCGTGAACCACTGCACCTGGCATACCTCAATCATAATAAACATTAATTGCTTATTAGAACTGTTAAAGGACACAGGAGATAGAAAACGCAATTCTTGCCCTTTAGTTTACAAAATATTCTGAGAAGTTGTTTCCTTATAAAACCACTAAATTATATCTTACCCTCCTCTGAATTAAGGTGAATTTTAAAAAGATACCTTTTCGCATGTTGCTGCTTAAACTAAAACATCACCAACAAAAAAAAAAAGTAAAGAAAAAAAAAAACCCCAAAAGACCCGTGTGATGGTGTCCAACTGTGGTCCCAGCTACTCATGACACTGAGGTGGGAGGATTGCTTGAGCAGTGCTGCAGTGTGCTGTGTAAGTGCCTGTGAATAGCCACTACACTCCAGCCTGGACACCATAGCAAGACCTTGCCTCTATAAAGTAAAAAAAAAAAAGATAACAAGGCCAGGTGTGGTGGCTCAAGCCTGTCATGCCAGCAGTTTGGGAGGCTGAGGCAGGTAGATTACAAGGTCAAGAGTTAGAGACCAGCATGACCAACAAGGTGAAACCCCGTCTCTACTGAGACAGGAGAACTGCTTGAATCCAAGAGGTGGAGGTTGCAGAGAGGCAAGATCGTGCCACTGAACTCCAGCCTGGGCAACAGAGTAAGACTCCATCTGAACAACAACAAAAAATAAAATAACAAAAAGGGCAAAGAAGAAAGTCATCCATATTCCCACAAACCGGAGTAACTATTTTAGGATTTTCTTTTTTTTTGCTTGCTTCTATGGTTTCTCTCTTTTTTTTGGATACAGGGTCTCACTCTGTTGCCAGGCTGGAGTACAATGGCAGGATCAAAGCTCACTGCAGTCTCAACCTTCCATGCTTAAGCTATCCTCTCACCTCAGCCTCCCGAGTAGCAGGAATCACAGGCATGTACCACCATGCCTGGCTAATTTTTTAAATTTCTGAAGAAACAGGCTCTCCCTATAATGTCCAGGCTGATCTCAAGCTCCTGACAAGTGATCCTCCCACCCTGGCCTCCCAAAGTGTTGCGATTACAGGTGTGAGTCACTGCCAGCCTCCATTGTTTTTGCAATGTATGTACTTAAGTTATGTGGTATGTTCATGTGTACCTATATACTTAGTGTCCCTCATATAAATATTAAAACATTACAAATAAAAGTAATATTCCTTCTTTGACCACTCAACCCCTTCAAGGGGTACTCTATTAAAGTGTATCCTTCCAGTCCATACATCTCTTTGAAATAAATACTAGTATAATGTGGTTAACATATAAAGATAGCTGATGAGCAGGATTCCTTACTCATGTATCTTGGGTTTGTCTTTGAAGTGTATCATTTGGACTTATATTTGATTTCTACTACATGGAATCACAAAGTTTTGAGAAAAATTCTTGTAAATAAAGAGTTGAACTGTAAGATCCATGTGGAAATGGGAGTTAATATTTTTCAGGAAAAGCCAAAGGCTGTAAGATCCATGTGGAAATGGGAGTTAATTTTTTTTTCAGGAAAAGCCAATGGGATTCAAGATTAATGTAATTTAAGGGAATTATTCTTAAGATAGCACCAAAAAAAATTCTGATAATTTAGAGAAAAGGAAATGGTAAGGAAAATTACAGACATAAAGATAGTAATATATGATATTTAGTAGGTTTGACTGGTTTGAGTGTCAGCAGCAGCCAAGTGATAGCAGTAAAAATTCAAGCAAACATTTGGATGCCTACAATGTATCACATCACCAAGGAAGATTAAAATTTAAGAAGTTAAGATATAGTTCTTTCCCTAGTGAGAAAAGCAGATACTAAAAATCACTGGCAAGGTCTATTAAATGTGTATACAGGCCGGGCACAGTGACTCCCGCCTGTAATCCTAACACTTTGGGAGGCCGAAGGATCACTTGCCTTCAGCAGTTTGAGACCAGACTGGCCAACACAGTGAAACTCCATCTCTGCTAAAAATACACAAATTAGCCAGGCATGGTGGCCTGTGCCTGTAGTCCCAGCTACTTGGGAGGCTGAGGCAGCCGAATTGTTTGAACTCGGGAGGCAGAACTTGCAGTGAGCCAAGGTGGTGCCACTGCACTCCAGCCTGGGTGACACAGTGAGATCCTGTCTCAAAAAAAAATAAAAAAGATGTGTATACATATACTTGTATGTCTATAACTGAACTACAAACATGTGCTTTGGGAAGGAGAGGACATAAATTCTGACAAATATGGAAGGGAATAACATTTCCTGGACACCTAGTGGAAGACCCCTCCAATGAGTGAATTCAGGAGAAAAACAAAGCATATCAATAATTAGGAGCAAAATACTTCTGAGATGCCAGTAATTAAAACAAAGTAGACTATGTAAAAATATGAAGGACAGAATTTACATAATAGTGGGAATGCATGCAACAGATAACTTTCTCAAAGTGTGGTTCAAAGATCACCTAAGTCAGAATGCTACAGATTTGAATTCACTAGGTATGAAGAGGGACCCAGGAATATGTACTTTGGTACCTGATGTAATTCTTATTAACACTCTAAAATTTGAGAATCACTGATTTGGAAACAGGTTACTAAAAGGAGAACAGGGTAACAGAAAAGGTTACTTTTAAAGAGATGACACTTAGGGCTGGGTGCAATGGCTCACGCCTGTAATCCCAGCACTTTGGAAGACCAAGGTGGGTTGGTCACCTGAGGTGAGGAGTTCGAGACCAGCCTGGCCAACGTTGAAATTCCATCTCTACTAAAAATACAAAAATTACCCGGGCGTGGTGGCAGGCACCTGAAATCCCAACTACTCGGGAGGCTGAGGCAGGAGAATCACTTGAACCTGGGAGGCAGAGGTTGCAGTGAGCTGAGATTGCGCCACTGCATTCCAGCCTGGGCAACAGAGCAAGACTCCATCTCAAAAAAAAAAAAAAAAAAAAAAAGAGATGACACTTAGAAAGCAAAATGGGGGATTAAGCAGTGGGGGATGATGGATATTTAGGAAAAGTTTTTTTCATGATTGTGTAAGAACTGTATGTCTCAGAAATAGCAGCATACATACCCCTAGATGAAAAAAAGAGCGGGGGGTTGGGCAGAAGGGGAGGGAAGAACCTGGCAGAAAATTTACAGGGATGGTTCCAAATATTTTACAATTCAACATCAGCTCACAAAAAAGACAAGGTACAGATGTTAGGAGAACATTTCCAACATGTGAATGAACAAAGAGCCAGGGTACCAATAAGGAAGAAATTCTGTAACTGTTCACTAATGGTCAGGGATTGAAAAGCATCTTTCATATTTTACCGACAGGTCAAAAAAGAGAAAATTAGCTCTGATTTAATGCAGACCAGGACAATCTGGTCAAAGAGAATTTTATAGAAGAGCTTTGGTTCCACCATTGCAAAACAGTATTTCGTTACCAGCAATATTAATAAGATTCAGGATTACACTGAAAGCATATGCTATTTACACATTCTATTAACAACTAATTGGAATTTCATTTCATAGGATAAAAACTGACAGAAAATTCATCATTTATAATTAGATGTTATATTTACTATTTTAGCTGCAAAAGATTCTTAAAATGGTTTTACTGCAACTTTCCCCCAAAAGATATTCAACATTTACAATGTAGCCCAGTTCTAATTACCACCTAACCTTTGACCTGTCTCTTCTGTAAGTGAAGCAAATGTGGCTAAATGCAGTTCTTACATATTTCTGGAATAAAAGTCTACTAGAAATGAACATAGATCCTTCCTTCATAGGCAATATAATAATTCATTCATAACCTCAAACACATTTGACATGGAAAGCCTAAAGGCAAGCCACAAAGTAGGCAAGTCATACACTAAACAGTTCTGACAGCAAAAAGTTTCTCTTCCTTCCTGGCAACCCTCTTTCATGATAAGCAGCCAAATGAATCTTTCTGACAAATGACATCATATGTAGACAAGACATGCCATTCTCCCCCATCACCCGACCTAGATATCTGGACAGCTTCCAAGCTGAATTTCAGGAGAAGCTAGGCTAGCATAAAATCCATTCTTTTCCCTAAATGGAAATCTGACAAAACAGGAAGTACACAGCAGCACAGAGAAGCAAGTTTTGTGGCTTAAGTATTTGCTGGTAACAGACTAGTTCTTCATGACTAACAAAATGCAGAACTTCAAATTTGAGAGGAAAACAGCAAGTTTGCCTTGGGTTACCAAGACCTTGGCAATTCTAAGGCCTTAAAAGCAGTATCACATGATACACAGAGGAATAAGAAACAAGAAATTGGTGCCTTTTTTTTTTTTTTTTGTTATATTCCTTCATACAAAAATCCCCCTCCCTGTCCCATCTGACCAAGATCTAGGCCACCAAAATTATACAAACACTGGAAGGAGCTTTATGAATGCATATACGGACTAAGGAACTAAGATTTTTTTGAGAGTAACAATTCTGGTTTGATTTGAGGGAAATAATTGGGGATTTATTTTTATTTTTTTGCTTGCCACAGGATTTGAGGTAACCCTAAATGTAAATAAATACAAATCCTTAAGATCCCTAAGTGGGCTGTTTGAACTGGCAGACTCAATAATATATTAAACTTAACAAAAGCCAACAAAAAGGAAAAAAAAAAACAAAAAAAAACATGAATTCATCCTCCATGCCTTTTTTCCCACTCAACCCACTGCTGTCAGGAATTTTTCAGATAATGATTAATTTGTATCTAACTTTTAAGCTATCATACATAAGTGTAGTAGTATATCTAAGTGCCTAGCAAATGTTAAAGTACCAAACAAATTTAAAACGTTATCTAGTTGATTCCTCATCCCGTCCAAAGCAGGTTGAGACCCACAGTAAGTCATGAAACCACTTCTGTGGATCACATCAGATTTTTTTTTTTTTTTTTTGAGATGGCGTCTTGCTCCGTACCCAGGCTGGAGTACAGTGGTGTGATCTTGGCTCACTGCAACCTCCACATCCTGGGTTCAAGCGATTCTTCTGCCTCAGCTTCCCAAGTGGCTGGGACTACAGATGTGCGCCACTACACCCGGCTAATTTTTGTATTTCTAGTAGAGACGGGGTTTCACCATATTGGCCAGGCTGGTCTCTAACTTCTGACCTTGTGATCCACCCATCTTGGCCTCCCCAAATGCTGGGATTACAGGCATGAGCCACTGAGCTCAGCATCCACATATTTTTTTTTTTTTTTGGGACGGAGTCTCATTCTGTCACCCAGGGTGGAGTGCAGTGGCACGATCTTGGCTCACCGCAAGCTCTGCCTCCTGGGTTCACGCCATTCTCCTGCCTCAGCCTCCCAAGTAGCTGGGACTACAGGCACCCGCCACCATGCCTGGCTAATTTTTTGTATTTTTTAGTAAAGATACGGGGTTTCACCGTGTTGACCAGGATGGTCTCAATCTCCTGACCTCGTGATCTGCGCGCCTCAGCCTCCCAAAGTACTGGGATTACAGGCATGAGCCACCGCCCCCGGTCCCACATCTAATTTTTTATACAAATGAACTACAGAAGAAAATACTGAATCACACTGTAGTACTTTTGTGTGTGGGCAGCACAGACACATATATAAAACTGAAATGTCACTATAATGACATTAATGAAATGTCACCATAATGAAATTAATTCGTGTGGCTATTACTTGAAATAACCTGTTTTAACCAACCAATGAAAGCAATCAGAACTCTTGTTAAATAAAACAGTGAGACAGAGGGGCCATTAAAGTTTCTGTCGGAATTTGATTCTAGGAACGTTAGCCAATTCTTCAAATGCTAAAATTATCAAGTAAATGTCTAAGACTTCTGATTCTCAGGGTTTATTAAAAAAGTTAACCTTGCAGGGAACAGGTAGATACTAGAAGCTCAGAATTCTTGTTTTAAAAATACGGTACTAGATTGCAACCCTAAAATATTAAGAGCTGCAAATACCCAGCCCAATGACCCTCACTCTCTAAAAGCAAAAGCAGTGATGTATCCCAGGTCACAGCTAAAGAGTAAAAGGCTTACGATTAGAACACATAACATCCGGTTTTCAAATCCAGTGTTTCAGTATTAGAGTGCTTATTCAATCCAATGTGCTGCTGAATTATTGTAAAAATTCTGAGAATTTTGGAGCTAAGCGCACACAACTACTGCTTTAACTCTATGAATGCCTACTACGAGCCTGATATTTTAACTTATCTCCCCAATTCCTGCCATTCTCATTTCTTCCAAATCATGATGCCACACCCTTAGCAATATCACAGCAAGGATCAAATGTCCTCATGAAATATCTCATCCAGTTCCTATTCTCGGGCTATACCCAGTTTCACACCTAAAGGCATTATGGTATTGTGATTTAAAAAAAAAAAAAGTATTTGGAGGGTGAGATTATGGGTTCAACAATTTATTGAGCCACGTGGCTTATCTATCCCACTACTGGCATGTGATGAATCCTCAGCCTGGATGAAGTTCATCCTCAACCTGGATGAACTTTTCCCAGATTTGTACCACTGATAATTATTAAGAAGATCTGTGAAAAATGAGGTAACAAGAAGCAGAAAAACAATTCTCTGGTGGTTATTTACAGATACAATCTTTTTTTAAAAAAAGATTTCATTTTAAGTGACTGGCCAGGACATTCCTGAACGTACAAACACTGACAAAACACATTTTTACTGGCATGCATTTGTCCATTAAATATGACCTTTTAGCTTTTGGTACCTTTTATAAATTTTCATTACACAAATGAATGCCTACTAAATCCCAAGGCCTATGTTAGGTTCTAAACCTACAAAGAAGAAAAAGTTACAGTTTTCTGCCTGTAAAGATTACATAACACAGTAAAAGAGACGTTAACAAAAGGCTGAAGTGCAATACAGAAAGTGGTAAAGAATCATATAACAGGAAACATGAAATTCACATGATGATTACCTACATAGTTCTACGTATGGAACTATCAGAAAACTTCACTTAAAAGACAGTATTTGAACACAGGGAGATGGGATAACATTCAAATTGGTGAGAACAACATGAACAAAAGTAAATGAAAAAACATGGCTTGTACAAGAGAACCATGGTAGTTGAATGCGACTGCTGCATATGATGCTTGAAGGGAAGTAGTGAAAAATAAGGTTGGAGAGAGGTGGATATGATCTTTAGGAGGGTCTCAGAATCAACGAGAGTCTAGATCCTTAATTTCTGTATATCAATGCAATAAATATATACATTTAAAACTCTCTTGGAATGATATGCATGTAAGAGTATTACATACGCTACCATCACCACCTCATATCCATGAAGTACTTCCTAAATATTTGGCACCACTCTAAGCACTTTACATGTGTTTACCGTGTAATACTAATTCCAACCTTGTCAGGTCAGATCTATTATTATCCCCATGTTACAGATGAGGCAAGGAGAATAAGAAATTTGCTCTAAATCACCCCTCCTCACAAAAATTCTGGCCATACCTACACATTCTAAAGCTAGAATTATCTTCTTTGCTATCCCGGCATAATTTTTAAAGTTATCATTCTTATGGGGGCACAGGAAAAACCTAAATCCTACCAAGTAACCTAAATGACTTAAGAATCCTTAAAAAAATAAAAGGTGTCAAGTGAGAGCCAAACAGGCAATGGGTGACTCTGTGCCTTGCTGAGGAAAAACAACTAAACATGGATAAAGGATATCCTAAGAAGACGAGAGACAAAATGTTGTCATATGCATTTTTTGTGCAAACTTGTCGGGAGGAGCATAAGCAGCACCACCCAAATGCTTCAGTAAACTTCTCAAAGAGTTTTCTAACAAGCGCTCCGGGAGGTAGAAGACCATGTCTGCTAAAGAGAAAGGAAAATTTGAAAATATGACAAAGGCAGACAAGGTCCGTTATGAAAGGGAAAGGAAAACCTATATTCCCCCTAAACAGGAGACAAAAAAGAAGTTCACGGATCCCAATGCACCCAAAAGGCCTCTCTTCAGCCTTTTTCCTGTTCTGTTCTGAGTATCGCTCAAAAATCAAAGGAGAACATCCTGGCCTGTCCATTGGTGATGTTGCAAAGAAATGGGAGTTATGTGGACTAACACTGCTGCAGATGACAAAACGGCCTTATGAAAAGAAGGCTGCAAAGCTGAAGGAAAAATACAGAAAGGATATTGCTGCATATTAACCTAAAGGAAAACCTGATGCAGAGAAAAAGCGAGATGTCAAGGCTGAAAAAAGCAAGAAAAAGAAGAGAAAGATGAGGAAAATGAAGAGCATGATGAGGAGGAGGAAGATGAAGAGGATGATGATGAATACGCTGGTTTTAGTGCAGTTTTTTTTGTCTATAAAGCATTTAACTCCCCATACACAACTCACTCCTTTCAAAGAAAAAATTTGAAATGTAAGGCTGTGTAAAATGTTTAATACTGTACAGTGTCTTTTTTTGTATAGTTAACACTACCAAATGTGTCTTTACATAGCCCTGTCCTGGTGATATTTTCAGTAGCCACTAAACTTGCCTAGTACAGTATGGGGGTTGTAAATTGGCATGGACATTTAAAGCAGGTTCTTGTTGGTGCACAGCACAAATTATACACGGGGATGGTAGTTTTTTCATCTTCAGTTGTCTCTGATGTGGCTTATACAAAATAATTGTTGTTCTGTTAACTGAATACCACTCTGCAATTGCAAAAAAAAAAAAAAAAAGTTGCAGCTGTTTTGCTGACACTCTGAATGCTTCTAAGCAAATACATTTTTTATGAGAAAAAAATAAAAGGTGTCAAAGGCAGGAGATAAAAAGTGAAGCAATAAAAACATACACATAACCACACATTCATTAAAAAGTCAGAATGTTGTAAACCGACGCACAAATGTTAGGTTTCTAAATATACTAATTTGTTCCTGAATCTGAAAACAGGTATCTTTGTAACTCAAAGCTAGCACTACAATGGAAAAAATTTTAAGTACCTATTTAAATCAAATCAAAGATTGTCTTGATAAATATAAAAAAGTAGCTCAAATTTCATAAGCTCACATACTATCCCAAAAGGAAAGCTCCAAAAAAGTTTTATAAAAGCAGACTAAAAAGTGGAATCAAAAACTATATATATATATATTTAATATTGTGATTGGTATGTAATTGATAATGTAAAAGATTTTTTCCTAAAACAAAATCAGGAAAGAGAGCAGCAAATAAAACCTTTTTTTTTTTGAGACAGAGTCTTGCTCCGTTGCCCAGGCTGGAATGCAGTGCTGCCATCTCGGCTCACTACAACTTCCGCCTCCTGGGTTCAAGCAATTCTCCTGCCTCAGCCTTCCAAGTAGCTGGGACTACGGCCGCCCACCACCACACCCAGCTAAGTTTTGTACTTTTAGTAGAGATGCAGTTTCACCATGTTGGCCAGGCTGGTCTTGAACTCCTGACCTCAGGTGATCCGCCTACCTCGGCCTCCCAAAGTGCTGGCATTACAGGTGTGAGACACCACGTCCATTTTTTTTTTGACAGAGTTTTGCTCTTGTTGGCCAGGCTGGAGTACAAGGGCACGATCTCGGCTCACCACAACCTCTGCCTCCCAGATTCAAGCAGTTCTCCTGCCTCAGCCTCCAGAGTAACTGGGATTACATACAGGTATGCACCAACACGCCAGGCTAATTTTGTATTTTTAGTAGAGATGGGGTTTCTCCATATTGGTCAGGCTGGTCTCAAACTCCCAATCTCACGTGATCTGCCCGCCTCAGCCTCCCAAAGTGCCGTGCCCGGCCAATAAAACATTTTTTAAAAAGTATTGGGAAAAAAGGCAGTGGAGGTGGGGTGGGAGGGTGATGGTGGTGGCAGATCCACAGGAGGCTAAATGGTAAAATCCAGCTCTTTCTCCAGAGTTAGCTCAAAAGTCCACCTACTGCATGTTTTCATGTAATTATTAAAAGTTATTTCTTATACTGAACATTTTGTTGAAATAAAAGTGATTTCTAAAAACAAGACACTTAACACCTTTACCTGGATTTCAGATAAAGAATCTTGGCTAAACATTCATGTTCCATAAACATATCTGTTCCCTCTAGATATTATTTTAAAAATAAACTAAAACAGAATACACAAAAATTAGTCCACTCAGGAAGAGGGGAAAACATATTTCACTCTACATATCTGAGCCCTTTTAAAACATACATATATGAAGGGACTTCAAAAAATTTGTGGAAAAATAGAATGATAAAAAACATGAAGTTTACTTCTCAACATAAGCTCCATCAAATCAAGACACTTTTATAAGCAATAATACCAGTCATTCAGTCCATCGCTAAAGAACTGAGGGTCCTGGGAATTTAGCTATGTCAATGCAGTCTTTTTTACACTAACTGAAGAAAAACGAGTGCCCTTAAAAAAAAAACTGTTAAGATTAGGAATCAAAGAAGTCAGAGGGTGCCAAATCAGGACTGCGACGTAGATGTCTCACGATTTCCCACCAAAATTCTTGCAAAACTGCCCTAGTTTGACGAAGAGCCTTGGCTGCATTGTTGGGGTAGAGCACATTTTGGTGAAGCTCTCTCAGGTGTTTTCCTGCTAAAGCTTTGGCTAATTTTTTCAACAAAACACTCTCATAAGCAGATGTTGTTGTTCTTTGGCCCTCCAGAAAGTCAACAAGCAAAATGATTTGAGCATTCCAAAAACCTGTTTTGCCTTGACCCTTGCTCTTGACCAGCCTGCTTTTGCTCTGACTGGACCACTTCCACCTCTTGGTGGCAATTGCTTTGACTGTGCTTTGTCTTCAGAGGTGTAATGGTAAAGCCATGTTCTATTTCTTGTTACAATTCTTCAAAGAAATCCTTTAGGGTCTTGTTCACACTTGTTTAAATTTCCACTGAAAGCTTTGCTCTTGTCTTCAGCAGATCTGGGTGTACAGTTGTGGCATCCACTGAGTGGAAAGTTTTGCTCAAATTTAATTTTTCCATCAAAATTGTGTAAGCTAAAGCAATTGAGATGTTAGCATAAACAAGATTAACTTTTCCCTTGCAAACTGATGTGATTGGTCTGCTGCTGTAGGCTTCACTTAAAACTTTGCTTCGTCTTAAACTAGTTATGCATTTGTAAACTGCTACTGATTTCTTTGGAGGCATTGTCCCCATAAAGTACTTGTAAAGTATCAATGATTTCGCCATTCTTCCACATCACAACTTTCACCATCAATTTGATGTTTGTCCTTGCTACAATTTTAGCAGAATTGATTCTGCCCTGATAGGGGCTCTTTGCAAACTGATGTCCTAAACTTCTTAGTGCCTCAAACTAGATCCTGTTCAGACATGTTATAACAAGTTAGTATGAATTTATTTTGGTGCAAAAAAATTTATGTTCTCACAAAACTATTTTTTCAATAATGAAAAATCAAATCTCTTCTTAATCTGAGAATCATCTGGTTTTCCTGAACTTCTTTTTTCTTTTTTTTTTTTTTTGAGACAGAGTCTCACTCTGTCGCCCAGGCTGGAGTGCAGTGGCCGGATCTCAGCTCACTGCAAGCTCCGCCTCCTGGGTTTACGCCATTCTCCTGCCTCAGCCTCCCGAGTAGCTGGGACTACAGGTGCCCGCCACCTCGCCCAGCTAGTTTTTTTGTATTTTTTAGTAGAGATGGGGTTTCCCCGTGTTAGCCAGGATGGTCTCGATCTCCTGACCTCGTGATCTGCCCGCCTGGGCCTCCCAAAGTGCTGGGATTACAGGCTTGAGCCACCGCACCCAGCCTACTTTTTCTTAATTCAAGTTGAACTGCAGTATCAGTTACACTTAAGTCTAATAGAATGGAATTAAAAGTCACCATGTAGAAACAATGTAAGGTCCAGTTTAATCCATTGTCCCAATTAAGGAACCCATAAAGATTTTGATAAAACGAAGAATAAATGCTTACTGGACATTTCAAGCTCTAACTAGCATGTTTAAAACAGATTTCATCTTCTTTACCAACCAGCGGCTTTTCTTGACTTGCCAAATCAGTGAATGGTACTGCCTGTTCCCTCTTTCTTAAATCTTGAGTGTGTTGTGTTTTCTTTCTTCTTTACCTCTATAATCAGAGATCAAACGCTGTCAAGTTTTCCTTCCCCAAAAACAATTCCTTGCTCACCTATTCCTTTCTCTCTCCAGACCCTACTCTAGTGTCATCTCATGCTGATACCACTTCAACAGTATCTTGTCTCCCCACTTCCAATTCCTGTGTCATTTCTTCAGTTACATTGGGCAGTGTTTCTAAATAATTTTCCAACACTGTATTTTGTTTATGCCATGCCTTTCTGTGTCTATTCAAAAACTCTCAGCAAAAGTAACTAAAATTAAAAGGGAAATCTGCATGGAAAAATATGTGCAAGTTACCACTATTATATAATAAACTCAACCAATTAAGAAATAAAATATCTAGATTCTAATTTATAATTAGAACTGTGAATAGACAACCTGTAAAAGAATCAGTAAGTAAAATCACAGAACAAGGTCCCATTTCACTAATTCACAACAAAAACCCTACAAAGAAAAAAAGAGCTCAATATATTTTGCATATATTTAATTAGTAAAAATGATAATTATAGATTACTCAATGTCACTAGCTAAACTCACAGGGAGGGTGATAGTGTAAATTATTATAACCAGCTTGAACAACACAGCAATGTTTCAAGAGTCATAAAAATGTTCATACAATGACTTTTTAAATGTACTAAAAGAACAGTCCAAAAGAGAAAATACTCTATGCATGAAGAAGGTAACTGAAGCACAACACTGAAGGACTATGAAACCTACATAGTCATGCAATAGAAAAATGAAAAGGACAAAAAAGCTTGATGGAATATTTTCAGACATTAAAGTCATTATAGAGGCTGTCCATTACACTGAATGCTTGTTATAACGTTAAAGGAACAAAGAAAACCAAAAACTAAGACTAAAGAAAATACATATAGACAAGCAAGAAGGAAATTTTAAAAATCTCTTAGAGTGGCATTAAAAGTGATTTCTTTTTTCTTTTAAGACAGTCTCACTCTGTTGCACAGGCTGGAGTGTAGTGGTGCAATCTCGGCTCACTGCAACTTCCACCTCCCAGGTTCTCCTGCCTCAGCCGCCCGAGTAGCTAGGATTACAGTTACGTGCCACCACACCAGGCTGAATTTTGTAGTTTTAGTAGAAATGAGGTTTCACCATGTTGGGCAGGCTAGTCTCGAACTCCTGGCCTCAAGCAATCTGCCCACCTTGGCCTTCCAAATTGCTGGGATTACAGGTGTGAGCCACCATGCCTGGCTGCATTTTATTTTGTTTAGTTCCATTATAATTTATAAAATTTGAAATAAGACAAAACAAAAATAATAGTCAATTTCTGCTTACACCCAATCTTCCAAGACCCTCTAGAACCTTGTAATACCCCATTGGATTCTGATGTGCAGCTAACCCTAGAAATATGGGTAGGCTGGCCACATACAATTTTCCCTACATAATCTTCAGCCAGTCATACTTTCTGAGCTGGTTTACCCTCTGTCCCAAATACAGATTTCCTTATATTCTTGCTCACAACCTTTCATCCAAATAGAATGCCTTCTTTACTTCTAATTTTACATATATCTCACTACCCTTGAAAAGCCTTTAATAACCATTATAAATTTCTTTCTGCTCTGCTTTCTAAAGCAATTTGTCTGTTTTAAAAGAACCACTGGATCTGACTGTATACAGAACTTTGACAAATCTATTATCAGGTGCCATTTAAATCTATACCTAAGGTTATATAGATTGCTTACATCTTTTGAAATAACTACTTAGATTAACTTTCCACATGTGTAATTACATTCTCCCTTTTATTGATCTTAAGCCCCTGGAGCACAGATCCTTGTAGGAAAGCCATTATCTAACGCATATCTGCTTGAATCCGAATCCTAAAATACGCTGTCATTCCAGTTTGAATTATACGAACCATTATCTATGACTCCATGTGGCCATAAAATCAGCAGATAAATCTAACAGGGTGCCGGGCGTGGTGGCTCACCCCTGTAATCCCAGCACTTTGGGAGGCGAGGTGGGTGAATCACAAGGTCAGGAGTTCGAGAGCAGCCTAACCAATGTGGTGAAACCAGTCTCTATCAAAAATACAAAAATTAGCTGGGCATGGTGGTGTGCACCTGTAGTGCCAGCTATCCAGGAGGCTGAGGCAGGAGAATCGCTTGAACCCAGGAGGCGGAGGTTGTGGTGAGCCAAGATCATGCCACTGCACTCGAGCCTGGGCAACACAGCGAGACCCCCTCTCAAAAAATAAATAAAAATTGAACAGGGCAAAAAAAAAATATAAAAATTGCAAATTCTGCTTTGGTTACAAAGAAGTAAATTACGTAACTTTCCATAAAATAACTAAATCTTTAGGAAAGCTGCTACGTTCAACACAGCAATCATTTCCACTTCTCAATATATGTACAGAAACAACTGCACAGTTGAACAAATTCTACGTTTTTTTCTTTTGAGACAGAGTCTCACTCTTGTTGCCCAGGATGCAGTACAGTGGCATGATCTAAGCTCATTGCAACCTCCACCTCCCGAGTTCAAGTGATTCTCCTGCCTCAGCCTCCCGGGTAGCTGGGGTTACAGGTATGTGCTACCACGCCCAGCTGATTTTGTACTTTTAGTATAGATGGGGTTTCACCTTGTTGGTCAGGGTGGTCTCAAATTCCTGACCTTCGGTGATCTGCCCGCCTCTGCCTCCCAAAGTGCTGGGATTACAGGCATTAGCCACCGTGCCCGGCTATCATTTTTCAAAAGATACACAGATACACACGCGCACACACACACGAGCAACATGACCGGTCTTGATTACCTAAGAGGAGCTAAGTAAAATTACTTACCACAAACAGATCGCAGATTCAGGTTTTTCAAGGAACACCTTGCTTAATTTTCCCATAAAATCAGCCTTATTCTAAAAAACAAAAGACTTTTTTAAAATTTTGAGTATGTTATATCTCGGACATTCAGAATACAGAGTGTTGATTAAAAAAAATCACACACACAAATTTGCTTCCCTCCTAAACACTCTCCTTGGTAAGACTGGTTAAAAAAAAAAAATTACACACATGTTCATGGGGTTCTGTGATAAAATTATCAAGAACTTAAAACTGGAAACCGGCCGGGCGCGGTGGCTCAAGCCTGTAATCCCAGCACTTTGGGAGGCTGAGACGGGCGGATCACGAGGTCAGGAGATCGAGACCATCCTGGCTGACACGGTGAAACCCCGTCTCTACTAAAAATACAAAAAACTAGCTGGGCGTGGTGGCAGGCGCCTGTAGTCCCAGCTACTCGGGAGGCTGAGGCAGGAGAATGGCATAAACCCGGGAGGACGAGCTTGCAATGAGCTGAGATCCGGCCACTGCACTCCAGCTTGGGCGACAGAGCGAGACTCCGTCTCAAAAAAAAAAAAAAAAAAAAAAACTGGAAACCACACGAATGGGCAGACAAATCCATAAGGATGTGCTAACTTTGAGATTTTGGTCTAAAATACCACATTGGGAAGCTAATTATGTATTCTCTTCAAACTCTTAACAAATAAAACATTCTTCAATATAGCTTTATGTCACAGGAACATTAAAAAGTTGATAATTATGACTCCTGTTAGTTTAGGCTCATTTAACTAATAGGTTACAAAAATACAATTACATCATAATTTCATTCATTTATACCCAAGACGTTGTCTCCTAATTACTAATATTCGTCCATAGTTACCATTAAAATATTATAAAATACTTAAAAAGGGATTGGAGAATAAAAAGAAGTCTGAAGAAACTAATACTCTGATACATTCTTCACTTTTTTAATTTTTAGATGGAATGCTTCTTACATCATCCTTGCACTGAGACCATGCTAATCTCTGTATGGTTCCAATTTTGGGAGGTGAGCTGCCAAAGCGAGCATGATACATTCTTAATGGTCCTGTAAGTCTACATTTTATTAACAATTACAAATCAATTTGGTATTAAAGCTAAGTATTTGGAATATTTTGAAATTTAAAGTTAAGACAGCATCTATGATACATTAATTTTCAAGAAAGAATTATTGTTATGGTGAAAAAACAAGTCTGGGCAACTAACAAAACCCCATCTCTATCGAAAAAACAAAAAATTTAGCCGGGCCTGATGGCACACACCTGTAGTTCCAGCTACTCAGGAGGCCAAACTAGGAGGATCCCTTGAGCCTATGAGTTTGAGGCTGTAATGAGCTATGATCGTGCCATTGCATTCCAGCCTGGGTGACAGAATAAGATCCTGTCTCAAAAACAAAACAAAACCAAACAACAAAAAGAAGTAGAAGAAAAAATCCCAAGAAAACAAAAGATGTTAAGTTGGCTTATTTCACATTTTGCATACAAAAGTGCATACAGATTTAGAAAAAATATCTATAACAGAGCACCTATCAGGTGAGGGAACATAACAGTGATTAAATAAAACAGTTGCTACTTTCTGGAAACAGAGTTTCAAATTTGGGAAGAGTCAAACAAATGCAAAGTAAGTGTGGTGAGGCACATGTACAGAGGGTCCTATCAGCTACAAAAGCACTGAGAGTAAGAATACACACAAGAAGGGGAAACTTTAGAGAAGACTACAGGGAAACAGAAAGTAGTTAAACTCAACTAACTAGACCATGGAAATAATTTGTTAGTATTCCTAAACATCACTTCTGTGTAACAAAATGTTTCACTGTACAAATGCTCACCTAAAGTGAAAAAAAAATTAAAGTAAAAAAAAAAATATCACTCCTAGGGTCCAAGAAAAATTCTCATATATTTTATGATATGTGTAACTTAAGGACTGCAATTATTATTTTTTGAGACCGAGTTTTGCTCGTTGCCCAGGCTGGAGTACAATACCCCAATCTCAGCTTACCGCAACCTCCATCTCCCAGGTTCAAGGGATTCTCCTGCCTCAGCCTCCCAATTAGCTGGGATTACAGGCATGCATCACCACGTCTGGCTAACTTTGTATTTTTAGTAGAGACGGGGTTTCTCCATGTTGGTCAGGCTGGTCTTGAACTCGTGACCTCAGGTGATCTGCCTGCCTCGGCCTCCCAAAATGTTGGGATTACATGCATGAGCCACCACGTCCAGCCAATTATTTCTACTTGAACAAAGAGAGATCCAAGATAAAATGTTCAGAAATAAAGCTAAAGAAAAACCAGAAATTTTGAGGAGAGGGGAGGGGAGGTAGGAACAAAAAGGACAATAAATGTAAGCGCAGTAAGAAGAAAAGCTTTCTGATGGACTATACAAGCATCCCTAGCCTTAAATACATAACCCCTTCATATAAATATACATGTAATACATATATACATACAAGCACACACATATATACACACATATGTATTTAAGACGAAGTCTCACCGTCACCCAGGCTGGAGTTCAGTGGCACAATCATGGTTCACTGGAGCCTTGATTTCTTGGACTCAGGTGATCGTCCCACCTCAGCCTCTCGGTTAACGGTGAACACAGGTGCATGCCACCATGCTGGCTGGTTTCTTGCACTGTCTGTAGAGATGAGGATTCACCATGTTGTCCCAAACTCCTGGGCTCAAGCCATCTGCCCACCTCAGTCTCCCAAAGTGCTGGGATTACAGGCTTCAGCCACCACACCAGACCTTCAGCCTCATATTTCCACCTCTGGGAGTTTATTCCAAAAATAATCACGGATGTGAAAGAAGATTTAGATGCCCAGAAATTTCAGCATCTAAAATTCAGAATTTACGTTCAGGCAAAAATAATTGCGGTTTCAGACTGTGAATTTTAAATCATTATAAATAGGCTCAGACACATCTTTATTAATCAAAATAGAAACCATTATAACCAACACACTTTTAAGTTTGTTTATTCCTGTGGTGTAGAATTCCATGCTTTAGGATTTGACAAACTCTTGGAAAGCGTTTTCTGCATCCTGCTAGTTGTGGAACTGTTTTCCCTGCAAAAAGGTGTGGCAATGCTTGAAGAAGTGGTAGCTGGAGAGAGGTCAGGTGAATATGGTGGATGAGGCAAAATGTCACAGTCCGATTTGTTCAACTTTTGAAGCACTGGTTGTGCAACATGCGGAAGGGCATTGTGAAGAATTGGGCCTCTTTCTGTTGACCAATGCTGACTGCAAGCATTGCAGTTTTTGGTGCATCTCATCGATTTGCTGAGCATACTTCTCAGATGTAATGGTTTCCCCGGGATTCAGAATGCTATAGTGGATCAGACCAGCAGCAGACCACAGAACAGTGACCATGACCTTTTTTTGGTGCAAGACTGGCTTTGGAGCATCTTCTCAGTCCATCCACTGAGCTGGCCATCACCGGTTGTCATATAAAATCCACTTTTTCTCGCACATCAACATCTGACCAAGAAATGGTTTGTTGTTGTATAACATAAGGGAAAACGACACTTCAAAACAATGATTTTTTTTTCCAGTCAGTTCATGAGGCACCCACTTATCGAGCTTTTTCAATTTACTTCAAATGCCGAAGGACTGTAGAATGGTCCACATTGAGTTATTTATGGCAACATCTCAAATAGCTGTAAGAGGATCAGCTTCGCTGATTGCTGTCAACTGGTAGTTATTAACTTCTGGCGACCAGTCACTATGCTCCTAATTTTCAAGACTCTCCTCCCCTTTGCAAACTTTCTTGAACCGGCCGGGCACAGTGGCTCAAGCCTGTAATCCCAGCACTTTGGAAGGCCAAGGCAGGTGGATCACGAGGTCAGGGGTTCGAGACCAGCCTGGCCAAGATGGTGAAACCCCGTCTCTACTAAAAATACAAAAATCAGCTGGGCATGGTGGTGCGGACTTGTAATCCCAGCGATTAGGGAGGCTGAGGCAGGAGAACGGCTTGAACCCAGGAGGTGGAGGTTGCAGTGAGCCAAGATCATGCCACTGCACTCCAGCCTGAAAGAGCAAGACTCCATCTCAAAACCAACCAACCAACCAACCAACCTTGAACCACCACTGCACTGTACGTCAACAGTTCCTGAGCCATATGCATTGCTGATACGGTGTTTCCTGTTGTTTTACAACCCATTTTTAACTCAAATAAGAAAACTGCTCCAATTTGTTTTTTTGTCTAACATCATTTTCATAATCTAAAATAAACATGAAGGCTGGGCACGTGGCTCACACCTGTAATCCCAGCACTCTAGGAGGCTGAGGCGGGCAGACCATGAGGTCAAGAGATGGACACTATCGTGGCTAACACGGTGAAGCCCCTTCTCTACTAAAAATACAAAAAATTAGCCGGTGTGGTGGCACGTGCCTGCAGTCTCAACTACTCAGGAGGCTGAGGCAGGAGAATCGCTTGAACCCGGGAGGAGGAGGTTGCAGTGAGCCGAGATTGCGCCACTGACTGCAGCCTGGTGACAGAGCGCAACTGTCCCTAAAATAAAATAAAATAAAATGAACAGCAAGTAGTAAGTCATTACCAAAAAAACAAAGCAAGAAATGCCCATTAAAATGATATATAACATAACCACATTTATTTAACAATGTAGTCCAACATCAAATGGCAAACTCCAATAATGCAAAAACCACGATTACTTTTGCAACGACTTTCTAAGACAATATTTTGCAAAACATGTACAAGGATATTCGCTGACATATTACTGCCATTATATACACGTAAACAGGTTACATAAATTACGGTGTATTTATCCCACAACACACTACGAAGACATAAAAGATGCTTTACGATAAAATATTTCCAATGTTCCCGATGTTTTCGATAAAGAAAAATAATGGTAAGAACATGAACAAAACTAGAATATTTTGTAAAACAACACAAAAAAGACAAACCCTTTTGTATAATATTTATAGTAAAAACTGTAACTACCTTTTGGTGGAGGGAAGAGATTTTTGTATTCTTCTTCGGGCTTTTTAGTAATTTCCAAATGTCCATGCATTATTTGGATTCCAAAATAACAGTTTAGACTTTGATAGTGGAATTATAGATTCTTACCCTCTAAAAAGTTCAGTAATACATTGTTTTATAAGCTGTTTTAAAAAACTTCACTCCTACGAGATCGCGCCACTGCACTCCAGCCTGGATGACAGAGAGACTCTGTCTCAAAAACAAAACAAAACAAAACCAAAAAACCTGCTTCACTCCTAAACACTCCTATTTACAAGATCTTTTCTATATAAGAAATTTTTAAATAGGCGGGGGCGGGGGGGAATCTCAAAAATACGCATAATGTTTTATGATAAAAACATAAGGTACTTCAAAGTCCAGAAATAAGAACCACGAAAATGGGTAAACAAGTCCATAAGGATGTCCTAATTTTGCGATTTCATTGTAAAATATTACACCAGGAAGCTAATTACAGACTCATTTGAATCTGACCAAACAAAACATCTTTCAACTACCCTTTTTTCCATTCTAGTATTCCTTTACTAATCCACATAAAGTTTTTCCAGGTGGTCCCCCGCAATTCTAAGGATTTTTAGACATTATGACTCACCTCAGTAATCACCGAGATGTTCTGTTTTTTTTCAGCACGACTGCCAAAAAACCCAGTCACTGTTAAGTCACACAATCATTTTCTAGTCTTGGGCCCCACCAATACAGCAGCAGGGTTTAAAACAGAGGTACTGAGGGTAACTATTGGGATCTATCCAGTATGACTAGGTCACTCACTAGAAATGCCAACATGCCTTTCACTTTTTTATGAATACTTTTGAGCAAAATCACTGTTACGAATAAAAAACTGATTCTGCTTAGTTGTTTTCTTACTGAGAAATCTTAGTCCACGTGGATTACTGATGATATGTCACATTTAAAAAATTACTCCATTCTATAAAACAACTAGCCAATTTATACTCCAATTCCACTATTTAAAAATGTTTCGTTTAACAGAATACAAAATGTTAACAGAACAAGACCAACGTCTATCTTATCGGGGACGTCCTTTTAAGATGTTTTCAGTCCCCTGCACAACCAATCTTTCCTTTCAAAAAGCAGCATAAGCCTCGCGCAGAGTGACACAGACGCTTGTCTAAGGTCACAGAAGCACCGTCTGTGCTGGCAAGTAAATTCCTCAGCATCCAAAAAGCCAGCGCTTTCTCCAGTTTCCTCATAGCTTTTTCGCGTGAGGAGCACGCGGAAACCTCTACCCATGCAGAATGTTTCTAAGAATCACTTCTGACCTGTCTTAACTAAGGAGACTCCCATAGTTTGTGCCAATCAGGTGGAGAATATGGCAGGTATCCAAAATGCACTTCCAAAGACAGGAAAGACGGCTCAGAGAGAAGCAGAATTCAGAAAATCTCTCACATTCTCGAAAGCCCGAAAAAGCACCGCCAAGAAAGACGTTTGCCTCTCCTCCACCTCTTTCTCTCGGCGGGAGAGGAAGCCTCGCCCCCATTCATCCCGCCCCTTCTCCCCACCCCGCCGCAGAACTTTTACCATGGCTTCCTGCGGCCCCTTCACTTCCGGTGCCGGTGCCGCTAGGGCTGCGCCATCCCCCCCAGTCAATCGGACAACCATAGCCTCCAACTGACCTTTCTCACAGCTCTGAGACTCCTCCGGCCAAGACTAGGTGCTGTCCTGGAGGAAACGGTGGAGGACGGACGCACAAAAACCAATCTACCTGATGAAAACTCCGTTCCCTTCTTGCCAGAAACATAAAATGCGATGGAGCTACGGCGACCGCTGCCGAGACAAAATGGCGCCGAGAACCTGGTTTAGCGCAGGCGCCTTGGAAAGACCCTGCCCCGCCCCCGTGCAAGCCCCTGGCTGCAATTCTGGGTTCCGTTTCCATGGGACACTCCGCCGCCAATCCTCGTGCCGAACTGCTCTTCCTGACCCCTCAATTCACCAATCAGTGCCCAGTCAAGCACATCCGGAGTCGTCTCTACCAATCATTTCTCAAGACTTGCTTACTCAATAACCAACTCTCCAATAACGTTGGTCTTCGGAAAAAGCCAATCATAAGTGGAAGATGTCCTACCTGCTGTTTTTCGCACCAATCCATGAAGTTTCAGAGCTACATCCAATGAGGACGGCAGGTAGCGAGGTCCTATCCGAAGCTCTTCGGCGTCATGAACAGCCAATAGGAGTTCGTGTAGAAGCGAGTCTGCTCAACAGCTTGTTATTTGGTGGATTGTGGCAGTAAATCGGGGCGAGTGGGGAACCGGGCGCAGGAACTGCAGCCGCGGTTGGGAGTGGTGCTGCCCGGACGGGGGCCCACGGAGGTCAGAGGGGAGGAGGACTCTGGAGCTGACAGTGCGCACTTCACCCGCAGTTGGTAGGCGGGGAGAGGGGAATCGGGGGATACTGAATGGACGAAGTGGCAGTGGCAGCAGCTGCTGCTGCCCGGGGTCCCGGTGCAGTTGGAAGCTTTGGAGGTGGGGAGAGGGATGCTAGGCAAGTGGCGCGGCGAGCGCAAGAGAAGGGGCCAGCCATGGAGCAGCGGCAGCAACTGCAGGAACCGCCGCCGCAGCTGCAGCCGCCTCGTCCGCTTCCCCGGGTTCCCGGGAAAATGGCTGTGGGGCTGGCCGCGCTGCTAAGTTTGCTTCCGCGCCGTGAGGAGCGGGCTGCTTGGGGGAGCCGTTCCCCAACTCCGCGGCGCGTCCACCTCTGCGGAGTCCGTGGCAGGACTCGAGGGGCTGCGAGCTGATACCTCTCTGGGCTGTACAAAAAGTTGAGGCGGGCGCTGGGAGGAGGCAGCGGCTGCTGCGGTGCGGCTCCCCTCCCCTCCCACACCCTGTCCGGGCCACCTCCCCTCCTCCTCCCCTCAGTCCCCCGCCCCCTCCCCCGCGCGGGTCTCCCGGGGCTCTGGCGGCTCCCGGCTGAAGGCCGCGGCCCCTGCCCCTTTGGGTGAAGGAGCGCTTCTCCTTCCTGACATGGTGCAGAGCAAAGGAAGGAGAGCAATGGCGCCGTGACACTCCGCTGCCGCCACCGCGGGCCCGGGGCGGGCCGAGGGGGCCGAGCAGCGGAGGCGGGGCGCGGGCCGAAGTCGGGGGATCCAGGGGACAGCGGAGCGGAGGCTCGGCGGTCGCCTCCGCGGGGGACCTGGGGAAGCCCGAACGGCGCCCTGCCCTTTTCCGGAGCTATCTGTCCTGGGGCTCCGAGTTCAGCATTCCGGGTCAAAGTGGCCAGCGAGGCGGGGGCGCGGTGGGCCGCTGGCAAGCTCCGGGGCGGAACGGGCTGCCCTTTGGCGCGCGTGGGGTTCTCGCTGCCCCCTCCGCTCCTGCATCCTGGCTGCCCTCAGAAGGGGTCTTGTCCCTTGGCTGGTGAGGATTCCGCCCCTCCCCGCTGGCGTTTGTTTACTTTCTTTCCCTTGGTCGCTCCCCGCAGTTGACTGATTCTGTCTGTGCTTCTTTCCCCCTCCCCGTAGTTCTAGCGACTGCGACGATAGCTCGCTGAGCTGGAACCCCACAGATCACCAACAAAAATGAAGGTAAGTGGAGTCAACGCTGCCCCGATCCTCGCGCCTTGGACACTGCCAGTCGTAAGGCTAGTGCCGTGGAATGTCATTTGTTTTGCTCCTCAAAATTGATGTTCCTACTGATCAGCAGTTTCGGCATAGGAGGATGTGTTGAATGGGTGAGAAATGATCTGTGTGTCTAAATGCGGAGTTTGGGCCCTCTCTGTGGCAGTACTTTGGAAAGGCTGGTGCAGCCTTTCAGTTGTTGTCCATTCGGATAGTATTTTTAAACACTTCCTGTGTTGGCAGCAACCTTTGCAGAAGTAAAGCTTTTGTCCTGCTTTGGTTCTTTGGGGGATTTTTCGAAAATTTTTTTCTTCCTCAGTGCCAATGCGATTTTGTAAAAGAAAGAGTACGTGGATTAAGTAATTAAGTAAAGAAGGTGTCATTTCTTCTGTGTGTAAAGTGAACTTATGTGGCTAAAATATTTGAAGTTGAACTATAATAATAGTTTTAGTTAAATCTTTCCAGTAAATATTTTAAAACATATACTTATTCTAAAAAGATACATGTTCTACTGAGGATGACTGCAAATATCAATATGTGGATAGTTAAAGGGAAAGGATCTCATATAGCATTCTTGAATGCTGTGGCCATTGAATGTTTCAGGTCAGATTTTTATTTGCCAAAAGCATTCCTATTCAATTTGTATTTTTTGTAAACGTTTTTAAAAGGTAGCCAATTCCTGTCTTATTTACTGTTTCAGTATATTAAGCTCTGAAATATAGCATTTTCCCAAACTTTCTCATGGTTTTCTATTTTCTCCAAGTAAATGACATATTTAACCTTCTTTAATATTACTTGGGAAAACTTATTAGAAAACAAAAAATCATTTTCTACTTAAAAACGTATCTCCAAAGTGTACACTGTTAACTTTGCACTTAACAATGTTAAGTTGAACTTGTATGGATACACTTTAACTTCTGAAAAAAAAAAGGTAAAATGACAGATTGAGATAGCAATCATCCTGTTACTGTAAAGATTAAAATGAATGGTAGAGTGAAATTTCTTGCATCATTCTATGTATCATTCTGGTCATGTCCATTTGCTGAAAGTAGATGTTTCTTAGTAACGCTTGTTTTTTTATACTAAGAAGATCAGTGTGGTAAACTAGGTATGTCTACAGGTCTTGAACCATCGGTTCATATCTGCATTCCAGCTGAATTCAGACTTAAAACCTTTCAAATGCAGCTTTTAGCAAATGAATTTTCCAAATTGATACTCTCCTTGTGAAAAGATGTTACCTTTATGTACCTTTGTCAATAAACAATTATATATTGTTAGTGTTAATGTTAGTAGCAATATTTATTTTAATTAATTTGAAATTTTCAGGAAGCTATAAATGAATAACTTAGTTTTATGATATGTGTAATATGAAATATTTTTTCTGATTTTTTTATTTTTCTGCTTATATAAATAGAATATTTGAAAAATTTTGTATCTGGAAAAAAACATTATATTTACTCACTGATAATTTTGAATTACAACTTTAAAACATTTTATCATATCAGGACATCAGTCTGTAAAATGAAAGGTTGCTCATCAAGTGTTTGCTTTCGGGTATTTTTCAAATTTTCAATGATATTAATAAGCAAATCATTTTGTTATTTTTCATGCTTCAAACACAACCTTTTAATGAGACTTGAAGTTAGAGCAGGGAGGCATAGTAATGACATTCACAGTTTATGTTCCTTTCACCAGGCGGCGGATGAGCCTGCCTACCTGACAGTGGGAACTGATGTCAGTGCCAAGTACCGGGGTGCCTTCTGTGAGGCAAAAATTAAGACTGTGAAAAGGCTGGTGAAAGTTAAGGTAATATTTGTTTTTATGCAATAGTTTTATTAGTTGTAGATTGAAGAAATTTGAGGAGAGAGAGAGACTGCAAATCAGCATTTTATTGAGTCATTATATGCCCTTTATATACTATATTTACAGGAAAAAAGCACATCAAAATTCAAGAAATAAAGAACTCAGAAGGATAAATTATTCCAAAATGCTACCACCAAAATACCATGCTCATGATATTTCCTGTCATTTGGATCTTAACTATTTGTGGTGGCATACTTGGACTGTAATCTATTTTCTCCCCTCATTTAATGTTCAGGTAGAGACAATTTCAGTGTTTAGGACAATATAAATAACAACAGGAATTATGTTTTCAAGACAGTGTAAAAAAGCATTAAAAAAGTTTATTTTGGGGCTGGGCATAGTGGCTTATGCCTGTAATCCCAGCACTTTGGGAGACTGAGGCGGGTGGATCACCTGAGGTCAGGAGTTTGAGACCAGCCTGACCAACATGGTGAAATCCCGTCTCTACGAAAAATACAAAAATTAGCTGGGTGTGGTGGCGGGCACCTGTAATCCCAGCTACTCAGGAGGCTGAGACAGGAGAATTGCTTGAACCCGGGAGGCGGGGGTTGCAGTGAGCCAAGATTATGCCATTGCATTCCAGCCTGGGCAACAGAGCGAGACTCCATCTCCAAAAAATAAAAAAATTAACCTGGCGTGCACATCTGTAGTCCCAGCTACTCGGGAGGCTGAGGCAGGAGAATCACTTGAATCCAGGAGGTGGAGGTTGCAGTGAGCCGAAATCGCACCACTGCACTCCAGCCTGGGTGACAGAGAGAGGTTGACTAAAAAAATATATATATATTTTTGACTGTGCAAGGTGGCTCACACCTGCAGTCCCAGCACTTGGGGAGCCTGAGTGGGGGGATTGCTTGAGCCAAGGAATTCAAGACCAGCCTGGACAACATAGTGAGACCTGATCTGTCCAGGAAAAAAAAAAAAAAAAATTAGCCAAGTGTGGTGACAGGCACCTGTGGTCCCAGCTACTCTGGAGGCAGAGGTGAGAGAATTGCTTGAGCCTGGAAGGTCAAGACTGCAGTGAACTGTGATTGTGCCACTGCACTGCAGGCCAGATGACAGGGCAAGACCCTGTCTCAAAAAAAAAATTTTTTTTAAAGATGCTTTTACTCAGAAATAACTTTTTTTGGTGATTCCTGCCAGTCATTTTCTTATATGAATATATTTTTAATAGTCTTTATTACTTTATATGAAATACAAAAGTAATCTATGCTTATTATAAACATTTTTAACATTATAGAGGCATATAATATAGTTCATGAAGTCTTAAAATATTTTATTGAAGTTGATTAATAATTTCACATATTCATTGGCTACATAGTCATGTTTTGATACATATAATATATAGTGATTAAATCAAAATAATTTGCATATCCATCATCTGAAACATTTTTCATTTATTTGTGTTGGGAATATTCAGTATCCTCCTCTTAGTCATTTGAAACCATGTAATATAGCATTGTTAACTAGTCATCCTATAGTGGTGTAGAACACTGTGAAAGTCCTTTTTGATATGACTCCAAAGAGATTTGATGTGGTCTTCCAGATTTTTTTTACTGTGCCAGTCGTAAAATTATTGTCATTGGTATTGGATCATGCTATATTGCAGTTTGCTTTATTCACTTATATATCTGATGTTTTCCTACCAGAATTAAGCACCATAAAAGGAGGAAACGTCTGACTTGTTCTATGCCCAACACATAGAGTAGTGCCTGATACATAGTGGACACTCAAAATTTGTTGAATGAATCAATGAACTAGAGCAGTGATTCCTAAAGTGTGGCCCCAGACCAGTAGCATCAGCCTTACTTGGGAACTTGTTCCAAATGCAAATTTTCCCCACCCCAGATCTACTTCATCAGAAACTCTGGGGGTAAGATCCAGTAATTGTATTTTAATAAGCCCTTTAAATATTTCTGATGCATGTTAAAAGTTTAAGAATCAGGCTGGGCACGGTGGGTCATGCTTGTAATCCCAGCACTTTGGGAAGTCAGAGTGGGCAGATCACTTGAGGCCAGAAGTTTGAGACCCACCTGGCCAAAATGTTGAAACCCTGTCTCTAGTAAAAATGCAAAAAATTAGCCAGACATAGTGGTACATGCCTGTAATCCCAGCTACGTGGGAGGCTGAGGCATGAGAATTGCTTGAGCTGGGGAAGTGGAGGTTGAGACCCTGTCTGGGGGGAATAAAAAAAAGTTTGAGAAACATTGACTAGAGGAGTGTGATTTGTAGGGTAAATAGATGTATCTATGATTATTATAAAACTTATGTTTCAATTTTCTTGATGAACCTTCAAGTATTATTAGGATAGGATGTCAATTGACATTCATTTCTTTTTGTTTCATATAGTATTTTTATCATGTCAGCTATATAGGATTTGATTACTCTATATTTATTTGGGATTCTTTAACAATTCAAATTTGGTATTAGTATTGTGTGTGTGTTCTTATTTACTTAAAATTAATACAACGATTGTTTTAGGAGGTCTTATCATGCATTACCTAGATTCTGAATTTATTTGGACCATCTGTTATTTGGACCATAGTAACCAGCCATCTATTATGGATGGTTACTCTGTGTATTTAGATGTGTAGTAGAAGGGAGCACTTGTTTGTATCATTGCATATTATGATTATTGTTTAGCTTCACTTTATAAAGGATCAGAGTTGTGGTTTTAATTTGTTTACCTTTCATATAGGCAATACAGTTTGATACTTTTTTTTTTCTTTGTGTACTTGGTGACAGTCAGAACCTTTTATGACTTGTTGATAAAAAGCAATAAAGGCAGTTTTTTTTTTACAGTAATCACTACAGATTATTATATAGTTCATTCAGTAAACAGTTATTGAGTGCTGGTAATATGCATTGACACTTGCTAACTGTTGGGGATATAGCAATGAAGGGAGGACTCAGCCCTCAAGGAGCTCACAGTTAATAAGAGAATGTAGTAAGTATTATAGCAGAGGTCACCACAGCATGCTAAGAAAGCATAAAGACATTATTGTTACAGTGTTACTGTAAATGTATTTGTTTTAAAAGTAATATGCAAATTATCGTGCAAAATGTTTTTCAGGTACTCCTGAAACAGGACAATACCACGCAATTGGTACAAGATGACCAAGTAAAGGGTCCTTTAAGAGTATGTATGTTGTACAGTTTAAAATCTAAAATAATCATAGATTTATACCGTATTTACTGAATTTACATTTCTACATAGACTTAACATTTATGAGAACGTTAATCAGAAAACAATACATATGAAGGGTTTAAATATAATTAGTATAAATTATGATATTGCAATGGTTGTATTCTAAGTTTTAGAACACTAAACATCTTTTAGAAGGGTAATTTAATATATATAAACATGTTAAGTTTTTCACCTACCTTTCTGTTTTGAATTCTTGAACTGGATACCTGGCTTTGTTTTTCAAATTGCTGCTGTATCTGAGGTGATGTTTAGCCTTCTAAGTTGAGTATCATAACCATCAATCTTCGGTTGTTCTAATTTACCAAGCAAGCTATATTCACTTCCTAATTCAATTTAATGAATACCTAGATTATGTTTTCCAGCCATTTCTGGCCATTTGTTTATGTAATAAATCTGTTATATCAGAGTACCATTTTGGTTAATATCTGATATACAAAGGTCTGGAAACTGAAAGAAGGTCAACTGGTCCATCCCTATCTCTCCAGGTGAACCTTTATCTAAAAGGTTCCTTAAATACAAATGCTGAATCCAATATTCATATTTCTGTGAAAGAAAATTGATGCTATTTTGGTGGTCTTATAATTTTACAGTTCTTCTATTTAATTTTCTTGAAGTCAGTGTGATATAGTGGAAGAGCTCTAAAGTAAGATTTAAGAGACTGGGCTGTCATGCTGGACTCTGCAAATTATTTTCTCTTTCTGAACTGCAATTTTCCATGTGTAAAGTAGGAGTAATAATAGCTACCTAAATTTTGTCAAAGTGTTTTGGGGCTCAAATTGCATAATACATAGATAAGTACTATGAATGATAAAGATCTAAGACAGTGTAAGATAGAATTATCATAAGGATGGTATTTATTTTTCTTACCTAGATAATAGAGTTGGTGGAAGTGATTTGGTTTATTTGTTTAAATTTGGTAAGGAAATTTGGATTTCACGTTTTAGGTTGGAGCTATTGTTGAAACAAGGACATCTGATGGATCTTTTCAGGAAGCTATTATCAGCAAGTTGACAGATGCTAGTTGGTATACCGTGGGTAAGTAATTAAGTAATTTAACACATTTAACACATAGATTTGATTTGGACTTTGCATGTATCTGTGTTTTGTGGATAGACCAAATCATTGTGTTGGTGGAGAAATATGTATTATTTCCTATCAGTTTACTGGATATAGCTGGCTAAAATTCTAAGAATGTCCTGTAGGTAACAAAAATAATTATCTCTTACAGTAGCTTGGCCACTTGTGTCTATTTCATCCAAGAATGTACTTGTATTTTAGGTTATTTTAATGTTTCTCTTCAAGAAGGTTAGATCACATTATTGTGATCACTTTTTCTATAATTACAATTAAAATTCCATAGTTGTGATCTTTATTGTATTGCTACATATTTTATATAAGGGTAATGTAGATGTTGCCAGACAATTTACAGATTTAAAAAATCCTGACCACAGTAGATTCAAGAATAGGTGATTGTAACTTAGTTTTTGATTTTTGACACAGTGTGGGTGCTCATATTAACAGCTTTCAAGGTCGGATACGGTGGCTCATGCCTGTAATCCTAGCACTTTGGAAGGCTGAGGCAGGTGGATCACTTGAGGTCAGAAGTTCAAGACCAGCCTGGCCAACATGGTGAAACCCCGTCTCTACTAAAAATACACAAATTAGCTGGGTGGTAATGGCGCATTCCTGTAATCCCAGCTACTCAGGAGGCCAAGGCATGAGAATCGCTTGAGCCTAGGAGGCAGAGGTTGCAGTCAGCCCAGATAGTGCCACTGCACTCCAGCGTGGGTGACAGTGAGACTCGTTCTCAAAAAAAAAAACAAAAAGCAGCTTTCAAGAAAGATATAGATGTTCCTAATATGAATGCATTCTTAACATTCCATTCATAATCTTATACTGGCTTTAGATAACTTTATTGTATTAATAGTAAGAAGCAACAAGTGTCATAATACGTGTAAGTTAAAACCTAAAAGTAGTACTTAAATAGTTGCTGTCATTATGTTGATGAGAATAGCATTAGGTAACATTTTCAAATCTCCTCTCCATACTTTCAAACTACACAGTCCTGTGGATAACATCCAATCTATAGCATTGTTGGTTTTTATACTTATTTCTTCGTTTAAGAGGTATAATTATTTTGTGGTTTTCTTGTAGAAATAAAAGAAATGACCATTTAGGTTTACTTTTAGTTTACTTGATTTGTTGCTTTGGGTAAAACTCATTCCAGTTGATGCTCATTGTTGTGAAGAACTATGCTTTGGTTAAAAATGTCTCCATCTTACCCTGTGCCTTCTATTAGTAGTACCAGTTTGCTATGTGTAACTACTTTTTTCGAACCTCTTTTATTCTTCCTGTACTTGCTAGAATTTAGTGTTGGTTCACAGTGGTGCTATTCTGAACTACATATTTTTAGGAAGCTTAGTTGTGGCTACTGATATTTGTTAAATATTTAAAAACTAAGTGGCCGAATGTGGTGGCTCACACCTGTAATCCCAGCACTTTGCCGGGGCGAGGTGGGTGGATCACTTGAGGTCAAAAGTTCGAGACCAGCCTGGCCAACATGGCGAAACCTCGTCTCTACTAAAAATACAAAAATTAGCTGGGTGTGGTGGCAGGCGTCTGTAATCCCAGCTACTCATGAGGCTGAGGCAGGAGAATCGCTTGAATCTGGGAGGCAGAGGTTGCAGTAAGCCTAGATCATCCCATTGTACTCCAGCCTGGGCAACAAGAGCAAAACTATCTCAAAACAAATAAAAACTAAACTTAATGTTAACTCTTAGAGATTAAGTAAATATACCTTTGCTGTATTAAACTAAGACCTGATAAAAATTACAGGTGTGTGTAGAATCACTGGAAAATATATGATGGATATTCGGATACTAATATTGCATATTATATTGTACTCACTATAAAGGTTGTACTCACGTTATTTATGAAGCTTTACTGATAAAATGCATATGCTCTACAGAAGGGTTACTTTTCAAGTTTTCTCATTTTGGGTTTCTTTATCCCAGAGTAGTTATTCAATTATGAATAGCAACCTTTGTCCTCTACATGAGTAGCATTTTAGTGTTTCTAAAAACTAGTCACTACTAAGCATTCTCTATGGTGATTTTCTGTGTTGGATAATTACAGAAGAAATTGTATAATTCTTGTTCTCAAAGAGCTTTAGAATCTTAATTGCATATAATTGAGGTATCAAGCATTAGTGTACATAAGAATCACTTGGTGCTAGCTTAGAAAAATGAGGATTTGAGGACGCCAAGCCTCTCTAAATAGTAGGCCTGGGGTTGGCAATACAAGAATGTTTTAGTAAGCATGTCAGTGATTCTGATGCAGGTAGTTCACACTTATAAAAACAGGGAAAAACAGATTTATTTGGGAGACAAATTCAAAATATTAAAGATTTTTGCAGTTACATGCATGAAAGAAATTCATAAAAAGATTTTGAAAGGTACTGGTCCATTGAGAAAACTCAAGATAGCACTGCTATGAAGAACATTTAGTTATTGAAGGAAGTGGATCACATAAAGAATGATCAGAGTATAATGACCTAAGTTATCAGTTGATTTAAAAAAACAGTAAAATGAAATGTAAACCTCTTGGCTCATGAACATCCTGTATTTTTCTTACAGTGAGTACCCACTACCTATTGGGTTTAATTGCTCTTTTCTGGAATTTTTCTTGATTTCTAGTTCCTAGCAAAGTATTATATGGGTATAATCAGAAAATTATTCAAAGTGTTTATGACCTCCATTACCTTTTTGGTTTCATGAGATACCAGAAATTATGTCAGATTATTAAAAATAAAACAAGAGGATATCACATTGCTGGTTTGGATCAAATAGGAGTTATGATCATTAGTGATCTAAAGTTATCATTAGAGTCAGTGATAGCAACTGCTTCTTACATAATATGGGTATCAATTTCCCTTCTGTTAAACTTGATTAACCAATTTTGAAAGAGATTATGGATATAGTATGACTCAGTTTTTAAAATATCTGGTAATATCTTACCCTCTGATGGTTTATTTCTTTGGTTGTTTGTTTGTTTTTGTTGGTTTGTTTTAGAGGCAGGTCTTGCTCTGTTGCTTTTGTTCAGTAGCACTATCAGAGCTCCCCGCAGCCCCGAATTCCTGGGCTCAAGCAATCTTACCGCCTTAGCCTCCCAAAGTGTTGGGATTACAGGTGTGAGCCACTGCTCCCGGCTTCCCCTTTAATGTTGAACAGTAAACAGCACCAACTCAAAGGGATTTTTTGTTTTTGTTTTTGAGCAATAGAAATATTTCCTCTTCTTACCATTCCTACCATAGTTTATTCATTGATAGTTCTTATCCTTGCCATTAAAGATAAGGAATCTGTAATATATGGAAGTGTGTTACCTGTTCAGTCATTCAAAAGGTGTCAAATTGAGCCAAGATATGAGCAGATGAATGGGCTCTATGAGAGATTTCGGCTGGTTAGAGCCCAAATCTTAGTTATGTTTAAAGAAAAAAGGAGGCCGGGCGCGGTGGCTTAAGCCTGTAATCCCAGCACTTTGGGAGGCCGAGACGGGTGGATCATGAAGTCAGGAGATCGAGACCATCCTGGCTAACACGGTGAAACCCCGTCTCTACTAAAAAATACAAAAAACTAGCCGGGTGACGTGGTGGGCGCCTGTAGTCCCAGCTACTCGGGAGGCTGAGGCAGGAGAATGGCATAACCCCGGGAGGCGGAGCTTGCAGTGGGCTGAGATCCGGCCACTGCACTCCAGCCTGGGCGACAGAGCGAGACTCCGTCTCAAAAAAAAAGAAAAGAGGAATTAATATGTCCAGTTAAATGTTGCCACTAACTCCTGGTGAATACAACTGTCAGTAAAACATTTTGAAGGTACTCTATATTTTGCCTTTTTGTAATATGAAAACATATACTTGAAAAACAAGGAAAAGGTAAAGGATAAAAATTTCAGTAATTCTAGTAATTAACTTTGAAAATGTACACACACACATCATTTATCAAGTTTAGCACTAAAATCTATCATCTATATTAATATGTTTTTGTAACAAGAAATACTTAAGATTCAGATTATTTTGTACTTTGTAGTTATTGTTTTGAACATTGGTTATATCAGATTTTGTGTAAGTTCTAGTTAATATTGAGTAGAGGAGGTTTAGAATCAACTGGTGAATTAATTAAAGTTTGTAGAATGTCCTGCAGGTTTATAAGGTTTTTAATGTAGTCAGACTTGCTTATGACAAATGTTATAATCAAAATCAACCGCAAAATGTTTTCAAACCCAGGTGGCTATTCTGACAAGATTATTCGTTAAGAAATAAAGTAGTGGCTAGGCGCGGTGGCTCAAGCATGTAATCCCAGCACTTTGGGAGGCCGAGACGGGCAGATCACGAGGTCAGGAGATTGAGACCATCCGGCTAACACGGTGAAACCCCGTGTCTACTAAAAAAATTCAAAAAAATAGCCGGGCGTGGTGGCGGGCGCCTGTAGTCCCAGCTACTCGGGAGGCTGAGGCAGGAGAATGGCATAAACCCGGGAGGCGGAGCTTGCAGTGAGCTGAGATGGCGCCACTGCACTCCAGCCTGGGCGACAGAACGAGACTCCGTATCAAAAAAAAAAAAAAAAAAAAAGAAAGAAAGTAGTAAGCAAAAACAATGTGTTTAGTCCTATGATAAGCTTTAACTCATTTTTTAAATGGCCTTCCCTAAGACTTAGTTCTCCCATGATATTTTCTTAATGTAATTATGTATTTGAGTGTTAATTTCTTAAATTTACAGATTCCTGGAGTTTTTTTTTTTTTTTTTTTTTTTTTACCTTAGCTGCTGAGGGACTTCTGTAGTTATCACAGATGATTCTATGAATAACAGAACTATTGAAGCTAAAGCAATCTTGATCAAGAAGAACAAAACTGGAGACATACCACCTAATTTCAAAATATACTACAAAGCTATAGTAATCAAAACATCATGATACTGGCATAAAAACAGACACATAGACTAGTGGAACAGAATAGATACCCCAGAAATAAATCCACCTATTTATGGTCATTTGATCTTTGACTAGGGTGCCGGGAGCACATACTGGGGAAAGGACAGTGTCTTCATAAATAGTGTTGGGAAAATTGGATATCTACATATAGAAGAATGGAAGTAGACCCTCATCTTACCCCATATACAAAAACTAACTCTAAGTGTATCAAAGACTTAAGACCTGAAATTGTCAAACCACTAGAAGAAAACATAGAGGAAAATTTTTTATGACATTGGCCTGGGCATTGACTTTTTTTTAATGACCCCAAAAGCAAAATTAGACAACTGGGATTACATCAAAATAAATAGCTTCTACGCAGCAAAAGAAACAATGAAGAGAGTGAAGAGACAACCTTCGGAATTTGAAAAAATACTTGCAAACTATGTATTTCATAAGGGGTTCATATCCAAAATTTATAAGGAACTTAAACAACTCGATAGCAAGAAAACAACCCGATTTAGAAAATTGGCGAAGGGCTGGGTGTGGTGGCTCACTGAACGCCTGTAATCCCAGCACTTTGGGAGGCCGAGACAGATGGATCACTTGAGGTCAGGAGTTTGAGACCAGCATGGCCAACATGGTGAAACTCCATCTCTACTAGAATTAGCTGGGCATGGTGGCTCATGCCTGTAATCCCAGCTACTTGGGAGACTGAGGCAGGAGAATCATTTGAACCTGGGAGGTGGAGCTTGCAGTGAGCCGAGATGGCACCACTGCTCTCCAGCCTGGGTGACAGAGCAAGACTCCATCTCAAAAAAAAATTATTTAATATTAATAATATGTATTTATATTATGCAACATGTTTTGAAATATGTATACATTGTGGAATGGCTAAGCAAGCTAATTAACAGGTGGATCACTTCACAGGCTTATTTTTTGTGTGTGGTAAGAACACTCAAAATATACTCTCTTAGCAATTTTCAAGTACGCAATACATTGTTATTGACTAAAACCACCATGTTGTACAATGGAGCTCTTGAACTTATTCCTTCTAACTGAAATTTTGTATCATTTAACCAACGTTTACCCAATCCCTCACCCCCACCTCCCCAACCAAGCTGCCCCCACCCCTGATAACCAACATTCTACTCTCTAATAAGAGTTTGACTTTTTAAGTGAGATCATATGGTATTTGTCCTCCTGTGCCTGGCTTATTTCACTTGGCATAATGTCCCCCAGGTTCAACCATGTTGTTACAAATGTCACGATTTCCTTCTTTTTAAAAGCTGAATAGTATTTCATTATGTATATATGTTATATCACATTTTCTTTATACATTCATCTGCTCATAGAGACTTAAATTGATCCAATATCTTGGCTATTGTGAATAGTGCTGCAATAAACATGGGAGTACAGATACATCTCTGACATACTAGTTTCATTCTTCGGTTATATACCCAGGAGTGGAATTGCTGGATCATTTGGTAGTTCTATTTTTAGTTTTTTGAGGAACTTCTATGCTATTTTCCATGATGGCTATACTAATTTACTTTCCCACCAGTGGTGGGCAAGGATTCCCTTTTCTCCATATCCTTGCCATTGCCTGTAACTTTTTATCTTCTTGATAATAGCCATTCTAGCAGGTGTGAGGTGAAATCTCTTTGTAGTTTGTATTTGCATTTCCCTGATGATTATTACTGATGTTGAACACTTCTTCACATACCTCTGGGCCATTGGTATGTCTGCTTTTGAGAAATGTCTATTCAGGTCCTTTGCCCATTATTTTTATTTATTTATTTATTTTTAGATGAGAGTCTTGCTCTGTCCCCCAGGCTGGAGTGCAGTGGCATGATCTTGGCTCACTGCAACCTCCACCTCTAGGGTTCAAGTAATTTACTCCATTATGTGAAGAATTCTATAATTTTGTTAATCATAACTGCTGTACCCTGATATAACAATAATGATACTTAATTTTCCAAAGACAGAATTCATTACTTCCTTCTCTGACTTCATTTTATACTTCTGTTTCATGCCTGTTATGTCTTTTGATACCCCCTTAACTAAAATGTAGCTCATCAGTTAACTTTCTGATTCTCAGTTTCTTTATCTATAAAAGGAGGATAGTGGTTCCTACTTTGCAGAGGCTGTTGTGAGGATTAGGACATGGTAAAAGCTTAATAAGTGATAGCCAATTATATTTTAGATAAAATTAATTTACTGTTATTATTTTACTATCTTTCAGTATCAGTGCTGTGATAACAGGGAAATGAGTCTTTTGTATTTAGTAGTTGATCAGATCCTTTCATTTGAATTCTAGCTGATTAGGGTTAGGATTTGTGTGTGTGTTTGCATTGGCATTATTTTGTCTATTGTGTTTAGTATGGTTGGTGTTACCGTGAAATTCTCAGCTTTGTCATTTTCCTCTTAATAGATTTTAATATTTTAATCCCTATTAGGATTCTCTAGAGAGCCAGTAAGATATAGATAGATGATAGATAGATAGATTGATATGAGAGGGGATTTCTTAGAAGTCCCAACCTTTTTAGCACCAGGGACCGGTTTCGTGAAAGACAGTTTTTCCATGGATGGGAGTGCTGGGGGATGGTTTCAGGATGAAACTCTTCCACTTTAGATCATCAGGTATTAGCGTCTCATAAGGAATGCACAACCTATTGGTAGATCCCTTGTTGGTGCAGTTCACAAGGGTTTGCATTCCTATGAGATTCTAATGCTGCTGCTGATCTGACAGGAGGTGGAGCTCAGGTGGTAATGCTTGCTTGCGCACCACTCACCTGCTGTGCGGTCCGGTTACCAACAGGCCATGGTCTGGTATGGGTTTGTGGCCTGGGGGTCGCATACCCCAGTGTTAGAGAAATTTGCTCATGATATTATGAAGGCTGAGAATGACCATGACAGGCTGTCTGTAAGCTGGAGAACTGAGATGCCAATAGCTAGGCTCCATCCAAATCAGAAAGCCTTAGAACCAGGGAAGCTGAGGATATAATTCTCAATCCCAGGCCAAAGCCTTGAGAATCTGAGGGACTGCTGGTGTAAAGTGCAGAGTCCCAAAGCCAAAGAGCTTGGAGTTCTGATGTCCAAGGGCAGGAGGAGAAGAGTATCCCAGCTCCAGGAGAGAGGAAATCCTTTTCTCTCATTTTTTGTTCTGTCTGGGCCCCCGGCCAATTGGATGGTACTTGCCCACATCGAGAGTGAATCTTCCCACTTGGTTCACTGACACACGTGCCAGTTTCCTCTGGCACACCCAGAAGTAATTGCTTTACCACTTCTCTAGGTATTCTTAATTCAGTCAAGTTCACATCTAAAATTAACTGTCAAAATACCTAACATAATAACAGAGATACCACTTTTGGTTATATGTGTGTTCTGCTAGACTCAATGAACAATCTATTCAAAAGCCATTTTTGGCAAATATAAGACATTTCGTAGAATTATTAAATCCTTGTAGTCTGACTTTTTTTCATCTTAGCATGCTGTAGAAGACAACTAAAAAGAAGCTAGACTTGCTATATACAACATTATTTCACTCTTAGAAAAATGATACTCTTCAGTGCCTACAAATGTTGTGTTCTTTTAGATGATAATTCTAACATGCAAGTTAAGAGAGGAAGTTTATTTTAGATAGAGCTTCTTCATGGTTTTGATAATCAGGGATGTCATGATTAATAAGTTCATAATGTTTGTTTTATAAAAAATATAGGAATATAGAAACAGGGTCTCACTTTGTTGCCCAGGCTGGACTGCAGTGGCAATCATAGCTCCCTGCATTCCTGAACTCTTGGAATCAAGTGATCTCAGCCACTCGAGTAGTTAGAACTGCACACACATGCCACCACACCCAGCTAATTTTTAATTTTTTTTTTTGTAAAGACGGAGTCTCACTGTGTTAGCCAGGCTGGTCTCCAACTCCTGGACTCAAGGGATTCTCCTGCCTTGACCTCCCAAAGCACCAGAATTACAAGTGTGAGCCATCACACCCCCCTATTGTTGAGTTTTCTGTTTGTGTTTCAGAAAATCTTGAAAAATTACATTATTTAACAAATTTATAAAGTACTCAAAAACATATATTTGTATAATTTTGTGAATTAAAAAAATCTTAGTCTGGGTGCAGTGGCTCATACCTGTAATCCCAGCACTTTGGAAGGCCAAGGTGGGCGGAACACTTGAGGCCAGGAGTTCAAGACCTCGGTCAACATGGTGAAACCCTGTCTTTACTAAAAATCCAGAAGTTAGCCGGGCCTGGTGATGTGCACCTGTAATCCAAGCTACTTGGGAGGCTGAGGCATGAGAATCACTTGAACCTGGGAGGTGGAGGTTACGGTGAGCCAAGATCACGCCACTACACTCCAGCCTGGGCAACAGAGTGAGACTCTGTCTCTAAATAAATAAATAAATCTTACACTATTTCTTTTTGTTCACTTAAAGTTGGGAGGGTTCCTATGTAAAACTGTAAAATAGTTGTTTGTATCATAATCCCCTTTTGAGAAATCCCTTTTTTAATTTTTTTAAAAAAATATTTCTATCCATAAGGTGTATTTAAGTGAAATGAATTTTTCCTTCCAAAAATCTGATTTTATTTCAAAGTGATTATTGAAATTTTTAAATTGTTGAAATACAGAAATTGCTGAAAAATTTTGTTTGAAATGCTGAAATTGTTCAAATTTTTCATCAGAACATTTTGGTTTAGGGCTGCCATTGATTAATGATAAAACGCTATGGAAAATATTTTGTTATATAAATTTGGAGTGTTGCTCTTACATTCACATTTTCCTTCTTCATACCTCCATTGAAATGTGTGTGGGTCTGGTATCTTCATCTTTGGTATTGTAGGCATTAGAAAAGTTGAAAATCTTTCAGGTTTTATTCTTTTTGAAATCTTATACTTACAGATACTAATACTAACAAGAATTAAGTTCGGTTTGTGATAATTTCATGATTTAAAAATTTTAAGAGAACAGTGGTTAATTTGTTAGACTTGACACTATATGAATCATAATTTTTATATCAAATATTTAGCACCCTATTACTCAAGTGCAGATCAGTGATGTAATCATTGGAGGATGTTGTGTTTTAACTTGTCATTGTGCCTGCAGCTAGTCATTAATTTCTGGATCATTGTGTATAGCACAGCTGCTTTTTTAGAATCGTGGTTCTTTGAGTATGTGCTTCAGGAGTTTTTAATTTTTTTCACATTGTCTCCTGCATGTAAGAGAATCTAAGTGTAGGTATCTGTAGTCTAAGAGGGAGAACTGATTGAAGTAGATAAATATTTAACATGTTGAAAGCTTTTATATAATTTTCTTTTAAAAAACTTATTCATTAAAGGTAATTGTAGGATTTGAAGGCAAAGTGTTTGCTAATAAAACAACCTTTTAAGAAAGTAATTCAGGATTATAATTTCATAGGTAACCAATGAAAAGATTCTAAGATACCAAATGAATGTAATGTAGAATTTCTTTTTATTAGCACTAACTTATTTTGTTAGAATGGAAAAGTATCTAGAATTGCGAAATTTAGTACTAAATCTTAATAATTGTTTTTGGGTACATATATATGCTTTCTTCTTGAATGAATATGGATGTTAAGTATTTGAAGTAAAGATTATATCTTATTTCTTCATAACCTGGGGCAATGAGTTACCTTCTGAGAGCATATTCTTAACTTTATAAATGTTGGATGCTAAAATCAGAATACAGTCACAAAAGTTAAACCTATACAATTATCAAAATAATATATTGTTAGTGATTAGGAGACTATTAGGGATAAATTATAAAATTCCTTATCCCATTTCCTTGAAATATTTAAACATAGTCAAGTAGTACGATTGTTTTGTGTTTGTTTTTTAGACGAAGTTTTGCTCTTGTTCTCCAGGCTGGAGTGCAATGGTGCGATCTAGGCTCACTGCAACCGTTGCCTGCCGGGTTCAAGCGATTCTCCTGCCTCAGCCTCCGGAGTAGCTGAGATTACAGACGCGTGCCACTACACCCGGCAAATTTTGAATTTTTTTTTTTTTTTTTTTTTTGAGACGGAGTCTCGCGCTGTGTCACCCAGGCTGGAGTGCAGTGGCGCGATCTCGGCTCACTGCAAGCTCCGCCTCCCAGGTTCACGCCATTCTCCTGCCTCAGCCTCCGAGTAGCTGGGACTACAGGCGCCCGCCACCACGCCCGGCTAGTTTTTTGTATTTTTAGTAGAGACGGGGTAATAGAGACAGGGTTTCTCCATGTTGGTCAGGCAGGTCTCCAACTCCCGACCTCAGGGGGTCCGCCCGCTTCCGCCTCCTAAAGTGCTGAGATTACAGGCGTGAGGCACCATGCCCGGCCAAGTAGTGTGGTTTTTTAAAATATGTAGTAAAGGCCTGGCGCGGTGGCTCATGCCTCTAATCCCAGCACTTTGGGAGGCTGAGGCGGGTGGATCACAAGGTCGGGAGATCAAGACCATCCTGGCCAACACGGTGAAACCCGGTCTCTACTAAAAATACAAAAATGTTAGCCGGGCGTGGTGCCTGGCGCCTGTAGTCCCAGCTACTCAGGAGTCTGAGGCAGGAGAATGGCGTGAACCCGGAAGGCGGAGCTTGCAGTGAGCTGAGATCACGTCGTTGCACTCCCGCCTGGGCGACACAGTGAGACTCTGGCTCAAAAAAAAAAAGGTAGTAAAAGTAAAATATTTGAGAAAGCTTCTATGTAATTACGATTTTTTTTTTAAGTTTCTTTCTTTCTTTCTTTCTTTCTTTCTCTCTTTCCCTCTTTCCCTCTTTCCCTCCTTCCCTCCTTCCCTCCTTCCCTCCTTCCCTCCTTCCCTCCTTCTCTCTCTCTCTCTCTCTTTCTCTCTTTCTCTCTTTCTTTCTTTCTTTTCTTTCTTTTTTTTTTGAGACAGAGTCTTGCTCTGTCGCCCAGGCTGGAGTGCAGTGGCGCAATCTCGGCTCATTGCAAGCTCTGCCTCCTGAGTTCACGCCATTCTCCTGCCTCAGCCTCCCGAGTAGCTGGGCCTACAGGCGCCCGCCGCCACACCAGGCTAATTTTTTGTATTTTTAGTAGAGACGGGGTTTCACCGTCTTAGCCAGGATGGTCTCCATCTCCTGACCTGGTGATCTGCCCACCTCAGCCTCCCAAAGTGCTGGGATTACAGGCGTGAGCCACCGCACCTGGTCTAAAGTTTCTTTTTAAAAAAACCTTTTATATTTGTATGTTTTTATTTTTTTTGAGACAGAATCTGGTTTTGCTGTCACCCAGTGGCATAATCATGGCTCACTAACCGTGGTTGAGCCTTGGTTTCTCCCTGCTCAAGCAATAGTTCCACCATGTCCTCTCCAGTAGCTGGGACCACAGGTCCCATGGTGAGCCACCATGCCTGCACTAAAAACTTTATCTTTCTGTTTCCTTATTTCAACCTTTATTGCTAAACTACTCAGCTGGGTACAGTGGCTGATGCCTGTAATCTGAGCACTTTCGGAGGCCTAGGCAGGAGGATCATTTGAGGCCAGGAGTTTGAGACCAACCTGGGTAAAATAGCAAAATCCTGTCTTTTTTTTATTTTATTTTTTTAAACAAACTACTTATATCCTTTTCTAACAAAAGAAAGAACTTGTATCTTATGACTTTAGAATTTGGCAGCCAGTACATGTGTAGTAGGTTATCATGCAAATAAATAGAAGCAGTAGAATAATTCAGTAGCAATACCAGGAGTCAGTTTCTGGAAGTTAGGGGTACTCTAATATTAAACTTTTGTGGAAAAATCCATACTTTTTTTAAAATCAGGTTTTTGTTCATTCTCCTAGAATTGCAGTTAATTTAATATTTATGCTTTGACTAGGTTGCTAATGAGTTAAGAAGGTGGTTCTGTAGTGATAGTTCTATCAAAAAAGCCGATGGAGATACTTAAGCAGTTGTGGGCAGCCATTTAACCTGTGTTTTTGGTATCTATAGAATGAAAAATATGGCATGGTATGCTTATTGTAAAGGTTTTGAAAAATGACTAAAATAATGGTTCTTACAAATATTAAGCTCTAATTAATAGCAATAATAGCATTCTGTGCTTTTAAGTTTTTATTTCATTAGTGTGCATAAATTCTCTGATATCTTGTGCTTATTATAGTGTTTGATGATGGTGACGAGCGAACATTGAGACGTACCTCGCTTTGTCTGAAAGGAGAGAGACATTTTGCAGAGAGTGAGGTAGGGTGACATGGATGGACTATTTGGATTGAACTACAGGTACTGATCTAGAGGTAAAACGTGATTTAATTAATCTGTTTCTTATACAGACACTTGACCAGCTTCCATTAACAAATCCAGAGCATTTTGGAACTCCAGTAATTGCAAAGAAGACAAATAGGGGAAGGAGGTCTTCTCTTCCTGTGTGAGTTTTTTCGTATATGGTATCATTTTAATTACAATAATTAGAACATTAAACAAGTGATTTTCTTAGGATGGCTAAATTCATTTGGGTAAGCTTTCCATAGCATATTGTATCCTTATGTTAGACATTTTATGCTGAATGGACCTTGTTCTTGATTATTCCCATTATTTGCCAGGAATGATAACAACTCTTATTTTAAAAAGATTATTTTTAAGTTACTTTGCCAAAGTTTTTTTTGTTTTGTTTTGGATTTTGTTTTTTGAGATGGAGTCTCGCTCTGTCGCCCAGGCTGGAGTGCAGTGGTGCAATCTCGGCTCGCTGCGGCCTTGGCTAACTGCAACCTCTGCCTCCCGAGTTCAAGCAAGTCTCCTGCCTCAGCCTCCTGAGCAGCTGGGACTACAGGCACATGCCACCACACCCAGCCACTTTTTTTTTTTTTTTTTGTATTTTAAGTAGAGACAGGGTTTCACCGTACTGGCCAGGCTGGTCTCGAACTCCTGACCTCGTCATCCACCTGCTTCAGCCTCCCAAAGTGCTGGGATTACAGGCATGAGCCACCACGCCCAGCCTGAGCCACTGCACCCGGCCCAAAATTTTTAACTGATATGATGATTTTTCTATTTTAAGTGAGTATATGTTTTTTATCTTTTACTTCAAAAACATTTCAAACTTAAAGATTGCAAGAATAATACATGAATGTCTGTGTGAATGTCTATATACTTTTTTTTTTCCGTTTTTTTTTTTTTTTGGTGAGACGGAGTTTCACTGTGCCACCAAGGCTGGAGTGCAGTGGCACGATCTTGGCTCACTGCAGCCTTTGCCTCCCAGTTTCAAGTGATTCTGCTGCCTCAGTCTCCTGAGTAGTTGGGATTACAGATGCGCCACCACGCCTGGCTAGTTTCTGTATTTTTAGTAGAGACGGGGTTTCACTATGTCGGCCAAATGGGTTTCAAACTCCTGACCTCAAGTGATTCGCCCTCCTTGGCCTCCCAAAGTGCTGGCTGGGATTATAGGTGTGAGCCACTGCGCCTGGCCTAGTGTCTATGTACGCTTTATCTAGATTTACTAGTTCTTAACATTTTTCACACATTTGCTTTATGATTCCTTCTCTCTATATATACAAATTTTTTTCTTTTTTTTTTTTTTGAGATGGAGTCTCACTCTGTCGCCAGGCTGGAGTGCAGTGGTGCAATCTCAGCTTATTGCAGCCTCTGCCTCCCGGGTTCAAGTGATTCTCCTGCCTCAACCTTCCGAGTAGCTGGAACTACAGGTGCGTGCCACCACGCCCAGCTAATTTTTGTATTTTTAGTAGAGCCAGGGTTTCACCTGTTGGCCAGGATGATTTTGATCTCTTGACCTCGTGATCCACCCATCTTGGCCTCCCAAAGTGTTGGGCCACTCCCAGCCTATACTAATTATTTTTATATTTTGTAATAATAATTTTATTTTGCTGAACTATTTGAGAGGAAGTGGCAAGCATCATGATCCTTTATCATTAAATATTTAAGAACAAGGAGATGCTTTTACGTAACCAAAGTATGAATACCAAATTTAGAAAATTTAACATTGATGGACTACTATCATATGGTTAATATTTCAAACTTTGCCAGTTATTCCAATAAAAGCCTTTATAGCATCCCCCAGTTCCCCTGATTCCAGGATCCAATTCAAGATCATGCATTGCATTTAGTTTATATGGTTCTTGAGTCTCCTTTGATCTGAAAAAATTGTGCAGCCTTTTTTTTCCCCATGACATTGACATTTTTGAAGAATACATGACAATAGTCTTGTAATCTTTTCCCTTATATACGTTTGTCAGATTGTTTTCTCACTGTTAGATTCAGGTTATACATTATACTCCGTCAGTGATGTTGTGTCCTGAAGGAAAGCCCAGCAAGAAGTATTATCAGTTTGTCCCATATCTGGTGATACTACCTTTGATCACCTGGTTAGGGTGGTGTCTGCCAAATTTCTCAACTTCAGAATTACTATAGTTACCATTTTTCCCCTTTGTAATTTGTAAATCTGCGTGGAGATACTTTGAGACTACTTAAATATTCTATTCTCTGTCAAACTTCCATTTTCAAGTTTTATCTACTAATAATTCTTGCCTGAATCAGTTAGTACTATTATGATAGCAAAATGCTGATTTTTCTAATTTTTCGTTCTTGCTACATTTTTTAGTTACCATTTAGCTATAATGAAATTCTTTTCCTAATGCTATGGATTCTAATTTTACTTAATGGGTTATAATTCAGGTTGTTCCAGATTTAGCCAAGGGAGCCTTTCCAGGATGGCTTCTGTGTTCTTTTGATAAGGCCTCACCATTTCTTGAGCACTTTTTCACCTTCTGGCATGACAAGGTATCCTAGGCTCATGTTAATTTTTTCCTGCGCCAACCCTGGAATTGGCCATTTCTACAAGGGTCCCTCATTTATTTTAGTGGGAAATAAGATTTAGAAACCAAGATCCCAGTATTAGATATGTACTCACTGCTCCTGGGGAGTATATAATGAGTATTTTTAAAGGCAAAGTCAAATAACACCTAAGCTGCAAACCAGAAAGTAATAAAAGACCTCTGAGGACCCTAAATGGAAATCCCAACTCAGCCATATACTAGATATATCACTTCGGGAAAATTACTTAACCTCTTTATAGTTAACTGCATTTATGTATAATAACTCAAATCTTCACAAAACCTGCAAGATATTCTCAATTTATAACTGAGGAAAATGGGAATGGTAATGGCTTGCTGGTTTTTGTATTAGATAATGTATACAATTTTCTTTTTTGTTGTTGTTGTTTTTGTTTTTTGTTTTTTTGAGCCAGAGTCTCACTTTGTCACCCAGACTGGAGCGTAGTGATGTGATCTCAGCTTATTGCAACCTCTGCCTCCCAGGTTCAAGTGATTCTCGTGCCTCAGCCTCCCGAGTAGCCAGGACTACAGGTGTGTGATACCACACCTGGCTAATTTTTGTATTTTAGTAGAGATGGGGTTTTATCATATTCGCCAGGCTGGTCTCCAACTCCTGACCTCAAGGGATCCACCTGCTTTGGCCTCCCAAAGTGCTGGGATTACAGGCATGAACCACTGCGCCCAGCCGATAATGTATATAAATTTATCAGTGTGTAATAAGTACTCAGGACATGATATATATTTAATAATTCAATACCCAGTATTTTATTTATGAACTACCTCCATAGACTTCTACTGAAAACTCCCTTGTACTTATTTTATAATTTTAACAAGTTGAGTTATCAGGTTTCTCAGAGTGCAGCCGATTGGGAGATGTGTCAAAAGGAAATATAGGAAAAATTAGCAGATGCAGTCAATAAAGAAAACTGTGGAGTCTCACAGCTGAGAAGTCTATGAGAAGAAAAGAAGGACTAAAACCATAAAAATATAATGAACTAAGTGGTTTTGAGCCATTTAAGAATTAATAAGTGTTAATAGCTCTGTGTACTTTAGTAAACTCCAACATTATCAATATATTGCAGGATGTCTTCAAGAAGATGTCAAATTCAATATACATTCATTAGGAGCTCAAATGGGGAATACATAGTTATTTTTATTTTAAAAGTGTAGGCTTGGCTGGGCACGGTGCCTCACACCTGTAGTTCCAGCACTTTGAGAGGCCGAGGTGGGTGGATCACGAGGTCAGGAGTTCAAGACCAGCCTGGCCAACATGGTGAAACCCTGTCTCTTCTAAAAATACAAAAATTAGCTAGGTGTGGTGGCACATGCCTATAATCCCAGCTACTCAGGAGGCTGAGGCAGGAGAATCGCTTGAACCCCGGGAGGCAGAGGTTGCAGTAAGCTGAGATAGTAACACTGCACTCCAGCCTGGGTGACAAAGCGAGACTCCATTTCCAAATACACACACACACACACACACGTATGTACATATATATACACATATATGTATGTGTGTGTGTATATATACACATATATACACACACATATATATAAATATGTATGCTTAAAATTTGTTGACACTTAAGGGTAAACTTTAGTTACCCAGATAAGTTACCTTAAGTAAACCCTTATGGGTGTTTTCATAGCCAGATATTTTCGTAGCCAGTTAGAAAATTAAAGTTATGTTATCTGGCATAAAAATAGAAAGGCAATCTTAAAAAAAAAAAGTATTTGGCATAATAAGTATTTAATGGTGTTGTAATTAGGTTTTTCTGTCCCAGCTGGTATTGGCATGAGAGCCTAAGCCTAAGCACTCATTGATCTAGTGAAGTGGACTCAGAGTTACCATAGACAGCTCAGGACTACATACTTCTGTGAGGCTAAGGAAGGACCCATGTCTTCAATTATAATAAGAATGAAGAGATTACTACTTCAGGGTAATCCATTAGGAATTGAATTGACTATATTAAATTCACAATACTCTGTATCAAATAATTATTTGTGTTAGGATAATGATCAAGTTATTCTAACTTTTAGTACCGAAGATGAAAAGGAAGAAGAAAGTAGTGAAGAGGAAGATGAAGACAAGCGCCGTCTCAATGATGAATTACTAGGAAAAGTTGTAAGTGTGGTGTCTGCAACTGAGAGGACTGAATGGTACCCTGCTTTGGTAGGTAAAGTTTCTTTGCAAAGTTAATCAGCCATCTAAATATTTGTTTAAAATGGATTTTTAAAAAGCATTTAAAATATTTTGAAAATATTAAATTTGGACTTTATTGGAGATTTTTTTAATTGAATAATCATAGGTCCAGAATACTTCACTGTCTTCTTTGGTTATTCTTTTCTTAATTCTGTATAGCCTTTTATTGAGCTCTTTTGTATTTCTTCCCTCATAATATGTCCAATGGCTTTTTACTCTATTCCCATTGCCATGGGTTCCCTTAACTTGATTCTTGAATTCTTTCTTTTCTATTAATTCAGACTAATTTTCCAGCACTAACTTTTATAGAGAATTTTTTTTTCTTTCTGTTGAGACAGGGTCTCACTCTGTTGCCAATGCTGGAGTGCAGTGATGTGAGCACAGCTCACTGCAGCTTCAGCCTCTTGGGCTCAGGCATTCCTCCTGTTTCAGCCTCACAAGCAGCTACAACTACAGGCATGCGCCTCCACACCTGGCTATTTTTTATTTTTTGTAGAGATGTAGCCTCCCGATGTTTCCCAGGCCAGTCTCAAACTCCTGGGCTCAAGCAGTCTTCTCACTTTGGCCTCCCAAGGGGCTGGGATTACAGGTATGAGCCAGTATGCCTGGCTGAGAAATCTTTTTACAATATAAATTTAGTCATGATCGTCCCATTCTCAGAAATAGAAAACCTTCAGTGAGTCTGCCTAGTTGATCAGTTTTGCATTTTTTTAAATGGATGTTTGAGGCCATCCCTGGCTCTCAGTTTATTTCCTATTTTTAGTGTAAACTATACTCAAGTTGTTTAACTGCCCCATATGTAGGATACATCACTCCTCTAAGCCTTTATCCCTGCCTTAAATTAATTAGCATTTACTGAGGATCTACAGTGAGTTCAGCTTTGTTCAAAGTTCTTTAGAAGAGGCTTAAATGTATTGCCTTCAAGAAGCTTACTGTAGACATGTAAGAGATTACATAGTTATTAAAGATTGTATAGTAAATAAAAAAAATTTGGTACAGAGTGGAGTAAGAAAGGATGAAAGGAGGGATTCACCTACATTTTAAGGAAGATTTTGGAAATGACAACTTTTAGGTGGGTTGGTAGAGAAAGCTAATTTTTGCTTACACAGAGAAGGAGTAAGAAGAAGAGATACACAAGAGAATTATTTCGGAGAGGAGTAAAAAATAATTGGAAATTAATGTCTTTTTTCTTCTCTTCCTACTCCTTTACTTCTTCCTCCACTTCCTCATCCCCTCTTAAATATCTCTTAAAGTTCAACTCAAGTCCTACCTTCTTTGCAGGGTCTCTCTTAAATACTCTTCTTTTGTTTTGTTTTTGAGAGAGAGTCTTTGTCGCCCAGACTGGAGTGCAGTGGTGTGATCACAGCTCACTGCAGCCTTCACCTCCCTGGGCTCAGGTGATCCTCCCACCTCAGCCTGCTGAGTAGCTTGGGACCACAGGTGTACGTCAGCACACCTGGCTAATTTTTGTATTTTTTTGTGGAGACGTGGTTTCGCCATGTTGTCCAGGCTGGTCTCGAACTCCTAGGCTCAAACGATGACCTTGGCCTTCCGAGGTGCTGGAATCAACAGGTGTGAGCCATTGCGCCTGGCCCTAAATACTCTTAACATAAGTATGGCCCTTTGAATTTTGGTATCACTTATCTCTAATAATAATTGTGGCACAAAATGTATCTCAAATTAGATTATAATCCTGTAAAGAGCTGAAAGTATATTTTTAGGTTTCTGTGTGCGTGTAAATATATTACTCAGTTCATAGATAATAGATTTAATTTATATGAGGAAAGTCTGAAAGTCCCTTGAACCTTTCAGTTGTATAGAAAAATAAGTAATTTGGAATTTGGATGCAGAATATTCAGATTTTAGGTTTGCCAAGAGTTTTTTTTTTTTTAAATAAATTCTTTTATTTATTCAGATTTATCATTTACCAGGGGATATTGCAAATAAAAAATGAGTAGGACACTATTCTTACATTTGGTGATTTTATGTATAATGTACAGAATAATCCAAGTAACAGTAATGTAAAATAGTATTTGTTCAATATTAGGACTCCCTGGCCTGCGAGATTACATTTATTTGAGGAAAATACAGAAAGCCTTCACAAAGCAGGTGCTTTTGAGCTGAGCTTTGAAGAATTTAAAGATAGTAGGCAAAGCTTCACTAGAGGAAACAAAAAAATAGGTTAAAAAAAATAGCATGCCTGTAATCCCAGCACTTTGGGAGGCCGAGGTGGGCAGATCACAAGGTCAGGAGATCGAGACCATTCTGGCTAACACGGTGAAACCCTGTCTCTACTAAAAACACAAAAAATTAGCCGGGCATGGTGGCGGGCGCCTGTAGTCCCAGCTACTCAGGAGGCCAAGGCAGGAGAATGATGTGAACCCGGAAGACGGAGCTTGCAGTGAGCCGAGATCGTGCCACTGCACTCCAGCCTGGGCAACAGAGCAAGACTCCGTCTCAAAAAAAAAAGAATGGGTTTGTTCACGAAACTGTTTGCTCTGGGAATCCATTTTGGCTAAATATTAGATGTGAGTCAGAGAATAATAGAAAATATACCTGTGAACATAATTTGATTCTAGGGCGGAAGGGTCTTTAAAAGTTCGCCTAAAGAATTTGGGCATAATTCTGCAGAGAATTTTCCAGAAGAGTGATGTTATTTGAGCTACATGTTTAGGAATGTGAATGAAGAATGGCATGTTACTAGAAAGACTGGAGGTGGCAGGAATCTGTTTGAAGGCCATTAAATAGTTCATAGGTGAGGTAATTAGACCTTGGATTATGCCTATTCATCCTTTAAAATTTACTTTAAGCTTTTCCTGCCACACCTTTTCCTTGCCCAGGTTAAGCAAAATCTCCCTCCTCAATGTTTTCATATTATTATGTGCTAGTGGTATCACTGTACTTATCCTCCATTGTGTTCTTTTTGTGTATCTTTTTATGTTTGCCCCTCCAGTACACTGTTAGCTCCTTGAGGGTTGGCACGGCTATATTATTAGTCTAATAATTACCAGCACCTAGCAAACAAACAAAAAATACTTCCATCTGGTGTTAAGACAGCTGATGTGACTGCCAAGAATATTCAATTATCTGGATATACACTGTTCAGTATGATAACCATGAACCATGTGTGGCCATTTAAGTTTAAATGTAACTTAATTAAAATAAAATAGAATTAAAAACTCAGTCTCTCAGTTGCACCAGCCACATTTCAAGTGTTTAGCACCATGTGACTCACTGCCACTGTATAGGGCAGTGCAGATACAGAACATTTCCATCAGTGCACAAAGGTCTGTGAATGGTGCTGGAATGTAGCAGAGAGAGGCTAGTGTTAGGGAGAGCATGAACAGATACATTTAAGCAATTTTTTAAAAATATGAAGTTTTATAAAGGATACAGATTATTTACCAATGATACTGTTAAGATACTATTTTCAGAAGTTAAGAAATTAAAAAGTTCTTTGTTCATGTTTTAACTTGTTTTAATTACTAACGATTGTACATATCTTGGTTAAAAAAGGTAACATAGATTTTTTTTTATGACCAGATTTCAAAAAATTCTTATTCAAGTATATTTTTAAAAATTAGATGCCAAATTTTCATCACAGATTATACAATTTAGTTTTTGACAATAATTTAGCTTAGAATAAATCCTGATATTTTTAAAGTGCTGGTCACATTTTAATTTATATTTCTTTTCTTTTTGAAATGGGGTCTCACTCTGTCGCCCAGGCTGGAGTGCAGTGTCGTGATATTGGCTTACTGCAGCCTCCATCTCCTGGGATGAACTGATGTTACCATCCCAGCTTTTTGAGTAGCTGGGACTATAGGCACACACCACCACACCAGGCTAATTTTTGGTATTTTTGGTAGAGACAGTGTCTCACTATGCCACCCAGGCTGGTCTTGAACTCCTGAGCTCAAGCTATCTGTCCACCTTGACCTCCCAAAGTGCTGGGATTACATGCATCAGTCACTAGACCTGGCCCTGTATTTCATTAATTATTCATTTTATAATCTAATGACTATGGATAAAATAAATTTCTAGACAACCAATATGCTAAATAAAATATATAAGGGTATCTTTTTTTGTAGGTAATTCCTTAATAATAGGGGCTATTTATAATGAAGCTGTTTTTTGTAAAAGATGATCTATCTGAGAAGTTAGGGGATCCAGAATTGTTCTTTTGAAAAATATGCTTTTTCTGAGCACAGGAAATAGGAATCAGTCTGTTCTTATTTTATATTTCAGGTAATATCTCCCAGCTGTAATGATGACATCACAGTGAAAAAGGATCAGTGTTTAGTTCGATCATTTATTGATTCTAAATTGTGAGTAATGAATTCTTTAATGATGTTACATGGGAGGAAAAAGTATGGAATTACAATGATAGAGCGCTCCCCCACCAAAACTTTATTTTTAATAGTCTAATCATTCATGAACTGAGAAGTTGTTACCTAATACATTTTGACTTTTTGTAATGTAGGGTATTTTTCACTAACACATTTTATATAAAATCTGTGAACAACATTATGTGAGAACAATATTAAGTTTTTTTTTAGCAAAGCATGGTATTTATTTTTTTCCTTAATTGTAAAATTCTATATTTTCATCATGTGTAGTATGTGACATTTATTATTAACTCTGAAGCTTATTTTTATTTTTATTTTATTTTATTTTTTTTTTGAGACAGAGTCTCGCTCTGTCGCCCAGGCTGGAGTGCAGTGGCGCGATCTTGGCTCACTGCAAGCTCCGCCTCCTGGTTTCATGCCATTCTCATGCCTCTGTCTCCGGAGTTGCTGGGACTACAGGCGCCCGCCACCACGCCTGGCTAATTTTTTGTATTTTCAGTAGAGATGGGGTTTCACCGTGTTAACCAGGATGGTCTCGATCTCCTGACCTTGTGATCTGCCTGTCTCGGCCTCCCATAGTGCTGGGATTACAAACGTGAGCCACTTTGCCCGGCCTGAAGCTTATTTTTTTAATCTACATTACAAGGGCAATTATTTTGACTTTTTTCATGATTAAAATCCAGACTTTTGGGCCGGGCGCTGTTGCTGACGCCCAGCCAAGGTGGGCAGATCATGAGCTCAGGAGATCGAGACCATCCTGGCCAACATGGTGAAACCCCGTCTCTAGTGAAATATCAAAAATTAGCTGGGTATGGTGGTGCATGCCTGTAGTCCTAGCTACTTGGGAGGCTGAAGCAAGGGAATCACTTGAACCTGGGAGGCAGAGGTTGCAGTGAGCTGAGATCGCACCACTGCACTCCAGCCTGGCGACACAGTGAGACTCTGTCTCAAAAAAAATGAAATCCAGACTTATAAAAACTTTTTCCTAACCTCATCTCTGCTTTGCGATCAAAAAAGTGAAATTAAAAAAGTTTTTTTGAGTTATAGTTCTCTGTGAAAAATTTAATACTATAATATATCTTATAGTGGTAAAAATATTTCAATATTACTATCTAGTAAATGTGCTTTTTTACTAAAATGAAAAATAAATTTCACAAATATTAAAGTAGACATTGTCTACAAATGTTGAAAACATCATGCTGATATAAATTACCCCGTACTATCTGTAGGAGGAATGTATAGATTGAAATATTGTGAATGTGAGGCCCTCAATGTACTTTGATATATAAAACTTCAGAATTAAGATAACTAGCTTTGCCTGTATTACCTCTTCTTACCTTTTATTAAGGAGTAAGTTAAAAACATTTTATAGGCAATATTTTGATTTTGAGGTTTTTATTTTTCTATATGTCAACATGTACTATTTAAGTAATAATTTGTATTGAATAAGTTATTTTCCTCCCCTTCTTCTTGATAATTAGTTACTCTATAGCAAGAAAGGACATTAAGCAAGTAGACATTCTCAATCTACCGGAATCTGAGCTCTCCAGTAAACCAGGTAAAATAAGGATGAATTACCCTATTATTTTATGTTGTGGCTCTATATGGAAAATAGCAAATAAAGCAAGACTGATACTCTCTGGTGCCACCATTTTAAGTGTTTAGAGTTGGTAACCAATCTTACTTGATTTTTTTTTTTTAATGTCTAGATATATTTGGTGTGTGATTATTAGATAAGTTTAATTTTTCATATTTTACCATTAAGATGTCTCACAGTATTCTGTAAAGTAATAACAAATTTTATATAACATTGTAACTTATGAAATATGTTCAAGCTTACTGTATCATTTTATAAATGACAGCTGAATTTGAATTCAGATCTTCTGATTCTGAATGCCATGCCTTTTCTTTTGTTCTATGCTGCTAATTCCAAGCAACTGCTGAAGTACATTTTCACTCTTAGGGCTTCAGAAAGCAAGCATCTTCTTAAAAACTAGAGTTGTTCCTGATAATTGGAAAATGGATATAAGTGAAATCCTTGAGTCATCCAGTAGTGATGATGAAGATGGCCCAGCTGAAGAAAATGATGAAGAAAAGGAAAAGGAGGTCAAAAAGACAGAAGAAGAGGTGGTAGGTGTAATTTCATGTTTGTAACAAATAAAAACATCTTAATATCTCTAGTGAAGATAATACCTTCATATATTTTTCCCTCTGTTTCGATTCTCTATTATTTGTTTCCATTTCTAGCATTGCTTGATTTGGGTGTTGAGGAAGGTTTTTGGCTCATAGCATAGTGTGTAAATCAGAACTAATTTTTAGTAAGAGGTTACAAGAAAATACTTTTCAGGTTAGTTAATCAACAAGTGCACACTGGTTTTTTCGGGGTGTCTTCCAAAACAACCCAGGAGGGAAAAAAAAAAAGTTTTAGGTATTTTATATGTGTTAACTCATTTAAACTACTACCGTATAAAGTAACTGTTGTTATCCTACTTTAAAGGTAAGGAAAGGGAGGTTCAAAAAAGTAACTTTCCCAAGGTGGCACAACTAAAATGGGAAGGATAGGGATTTGCACCCAGGTCTGGCCTGTCTCAACTTTAAAACCTCTTTCAGACATTTCACAATATTTCAAGGATAATTAGGGAAAAAAAAAAATCCTATCCAAACCCCAAAGACAATTTCATTTGGCAATTTGGTAAATCATAGAAAAGATTTAGATTGTATGTTCTAAGTGCTAATGGTTTTCTTAGTAATATTGCCATGTCATTTATAATGTGCGTATAATTGTAGGAAATCATCCATGGAATACTGCATGATTGCTTATATGAATACTGTTGTCTATTCTGCAGTGTTGTATCAAATGGGGTAAACTGTCTAGTATATTTTTGGTTGTTATGGGGTAAAAGGGCTTAGGGGCAAGACAAAGACAATGAATTTACTGAAAAGGGGGACCTATTTGAGCATGAAAAATATTTGCCTGGAAAAATATGGGATGCTTCTGTTTTAAATACACAAATACGAATTTATGAAATGAAATGAGTATACTCGTATGTGATGAAGGGCATACGCTATTTCTTTCCTTTTACTTCCCCTGCAGTATTTGGTTTTTTTACACTCTGAAATCAGAATGGCGGTTCATACTTACAGGCTGCCTACAGAGTTGCCATAGTAACATGCTGTTGGTTTTAAGTGAGCATGCTCGGAAAGACAGGAAGGTTTAGCAGAGGCTTGGCAGGTTGCCAATGGAGGTTTGCCAGATGCTTTGAAATGGGCTGTCTTTCTTTTCCTTTCATGTAATGTCTGATTTTTATGTGGAAGAGAATGTAAGTAGTGCTGTATAACCCTGCGGATGCTATGCCCTAAGAGGGAAAGCAAATATTTGCAAGTCAGACTGAAAAATGTCCAGACCCTGTACTGATTAAGTAGAAGGGGAATCTAACCACTTTGCATTTGAAAGAAAATGCAGCATATAGGTAAGATTTTTTTTTGTATGTTTAGTTACCATTTTGATTGCCAAAGACGGGATTAAATAAGAATTTTAGGTATTGATGATGTAGCTGATATGGAAGGACTCAGAACCAAGAAATAATTCTTTCTTGTAAAAAAGACAGTAGGAGTCTATTTTTAGAATATCAATGGATGAAAGCTATTTTTCTGAAACAAGATAGATTTTGAAATGAAAATGATAATGAGATAGTTTGGCAAAATTCAGGATTTAAAGTCAGAATATTAAATGTGAATTTTGTATTTTATCTGTATTTATTTATAGATTATATATTTTCAGGGTAATTAGGCCACATTTTCAGGGTGTGAACTGTTGCAAATCTGTGATTTAGCTTTTGTTTTTTAAATTAACATTAGTTAGGATCTTATACTGTCCAATATTGAAGAAAGATTAGCCTCTTTATTTTTGCTAATACTTTTAATTGCTGTCCCTTCCAGAATGCATTTTCCCTACCCCCCCCCCCCACCCTCTAAAAACCCTGAAATTTTAAACAAAGAGGGTAAAAAGAGCTTTGTAGAAAGTTGCAGAGGGAGACTATAAAATAGTAAATTGTAAGTAGTGGTCTTATTACAATGATTCATTTCATAAATATTGTAATGTTTTATTCAAGCTGTGAGTATACATTAGTATAAAAGAACGAAGAGCAGAGGCAAAGCTCTGTTACCTATTGTTTGCAGGTAATAGTAAATAAATTTTTAAAGGTAAGAAAGCTTATAAGGATAGTATCTTCTTAAAATGTGTCATGTAAATTATGAGCCTGTTAAAATTAAGTGGATCAGGATGCTTTTCATCTACTGAAAAATAACAGCAAAATTACAGAATTTAGGCACTGATTCATATGATTATTTATTTTTCAGATGGTCAATTTCATAGCATATGTTTTATTGAATTATTGAACTAATTCTTTGACTATACAGGAAGATTTTCTTGAGTGAAATTTTGTTGCTTTAGAAAAATATCAGCTGCATTTCTTGCTCCTGGGTTTAAGATTTAGTTGCTGAATCATTGTAGCTTGTCTTGAACAGTTATTTTTTAAAAGTGTAATATACTGATAAACTGAAAAGCACTGTATACAAGAAAGAGGAGGGGAATGACTATGGTATAAAATGAATAAAAATCTGATAAGCCATGGCCTACCTGGCTTAGTCATTATGGGCCTTTACCATGTAGGTGAGGCCACGCTGTTGTATTACGTTACAGATCAGAGTCTTCCCAAAATGTAATGATGCTATGCTTTTCATGAAGATTCAATGTTGCATTACAATAATCAAAAAGATCTTTTGTAAGATTCTCTAAACCACTGTAACAATACTCTAGTCTGTCATTTGGTGTTTTTAGTATAGCAAGCAAATTTTATGCAGTAGAATCATACAAGTGTTAGATACTTCTGCAGTGTTAATGGGCAGTGAACATTGTTTTTATATTTGATGCTTTGGGTATCCTAAGTAGCCTTAATGAGATTTGAGATTCTATGACGTTACAGAAAGAGCACCTTTTCCCCTTAATATTAATTTGAATTCCTAAGTATTGGTAGTTCAGGATTTGAGTACAAGATATAGATCTCATGCTGTTACTATGTGGGAAAAGATTGAGGATCTGACAGAAAGTAGGTTTTATGTATATTGATTACTTTAAACTTGAACTCAATAATTATATTGAAAAATTCCCTGGGGGATATTTTTATGGTTATTACTTAAATGTTTTTGTTAAGAAAATTTTGTATTAGAAAAGATATTACTGGATTTTTCACCTTTAAAATTGATCAAAAAGTTCATGTAAACATAAGTAATCGTCTCAATTATTCATTTATTCCTGATTTATATTTACTTTGGATAAATATAGGAGAGTTTTCTAAGGGTAAAAAAAAAATGGATTGTTGTTTGGAAAACTGAGCATTAAGGGGAATGTGACCAGTCTTAGCTTTTTAAATCATTTTGGCTTATAATAAGTAGGCTTATAGGTTGGGCGCTTTTAAAAATTTCCTATTTAGTAATGAAAATTTGAATTCACTGAATTTTTAAATAACTACTGCCATTTCTCTAATATTGGGAATTGTTTAGGGACCACTGACATATTAATGCCCAAGATTATATTCCACTATTGTAAAAAATCGTAAGTACTTGAGTTTGTTTATTCATGGAAACATAAATATTATTTTTGATGTTTAAATCGTGTTATTTGTGCATATTTATGCCTTTTTGTAGATGGTAAAGGCATTTGTTGATGGTCGTTCAAGATTACTTTAGGTATAAACTTACAGTAAATCCTTGATAACTTAAGAAAACCATGCTAAATTGGTAGAATTTAAAGAATGTTTTAAATGTAATGTGAACATTTTGTATTTCTAAGCAGATCCTAAAAAGCCAACCTTCCATGAATAATTGAGACTTTAGCTTGCAATCATATAACAACTGACTTGCTAAAATCTTAAAGTTTAGCCCATTAAACAAACAAAAATGCCCCTATGTATTTAGCAGAGTCTTGCTTCATGGTAATAGTATAAGAAAGAGTCTAGCCCAATTAGGATCATCTAATCAGATTAATAAGGATTCCACATTTGTACACACAAATATAGCTACATACAGCTATGTTTTTATGTATTTAAAAAAACACTTTTATATCAATTCATTTTTTAGTTGTGGTCATATGAGATAGTTGACTTGTACTAAAAATCTTGGATTTGATAGCATTTAAATGACATCTTGATGATTAAAATGTGTACCTTTTCAAATGGGGAAAAATTACTAGGCTCAGTTAACTGATAAAATACAAGAATCATGTAATCATTTATTTTAGGCAGCTGTTGTTAAAACTGTTCTCTGAAATTATAAGTGCCTTACTATGAATATATCATCTCTTATGTGAGCCCTGAAATTTTCTGTAGGTGTACAATAGGGAAGAATAGTACCACTCTAAATTTTATGATTACCAAATTTCACTGGGCCTTCAGCGCTATTGGTCAATTCCCAATTTCTGTAAGCAAATCATTATTTCCTCCGTTAAACCGATAATCCTATATCCACTCCACACAATTTTATAAAGAAATTGGGAGCTTCAGATGTGAGCATGCTGTAAACCTGTTTGCCTGCTCTCTTTCACTTGAGGCACAATTGATAGTGTTTTGTCTTCCTCTATAAGATGAGTCTCTCAGGTTATGCTCTGGATCTCATTCCCTTCCTCCTTTCAGGAAAAGAGAGACTATCGACTCTCTCTTTTCTTTCTTTCATCTTTAACTTACTCCTTTCAGTTGTATCCTTCTCATCAGCTTTTTAAAACATGCTTACATCTCTCCCAGCCTTCTGACAACCCCTCCATATTTCCTCGACAAGTCTTCAGACAACCTCTGTGTTTTCCTCTCCAGGTAACTACATTTCTTCTTCATCCACTCATGGCCAGATCACTTAGAGTTACATACACTGTTCATAACCTCTCCTTTATTCTTAATTCATAATAGTGTATCTTGCTTTCCCACAACTAAAACAACTTTACTAAGGTTAGCGGTGACTCCAACAAAGTTTTGTACTAAACCAAACACATTTTTATCTTGATCTTACTTGACTACTGAGTAGTAGTCAGTACCTCTGACATACCTAACTTCTTAGAATGCTTGGTATCCATGACATCACAGTTTTTTGGCCTACTTCCTATCTAAAATGATATAATGACTCGATATCTATATGTACATCAAAGATGTCTCTTCTTAGCTCAAGACATTTATAACAAACTGCCAATGAAGATTTCATCTTTTTTTTTTGGAGACAGAGTTTTGCTCTTGTTAGCTAGGCTGGAGTGCAATGGCATGATCTCAGCTCACTGCAACTTCTGCCTCCTGGATTCAAGCAATTCTCCTGCCTCAGCCTCCTGAGTAGCTGAGATTATGGCATGCACCTCCATGCCTGGCTAATTTTGTATTGTTAGTAGAGATAGGGTTTCTCCATGTTGGTCAGGCTGGTCTCGAACTCCCGACCTCAGGTGATCCGCCCATCTCGGCCTCCCAAAGTGCTGGGATTACAGGCGTGAGCCACTGCGCCTGGCCGAGGATTTCATCTTAACTTGTACATATTCAGACTCAGTATGTGCAAGACTGCATTCATCATCTTTTTCCCCTAAACCTGTCCTTTCCCTGGCTGTCCTTAATTCATTTTAATAGAAGCAGCATCCGCTCAGCTGTCCAAGCCAGATACACAGAAGTCACCTTGATTATTCTTAACCCCCTGTCCAATCAGATACCCAGTCCATTCTCTTCTACCCACTCGAATAGCTCTCAAATTTGCCCACTTCCTTTGGTTTCTTTTCTTCTTTCTGCCAATCTTACTCCAAGCTACTGTTCTCTTTTACCCCTAGACTAATGCAATAACAATAACAATTTAATTGTTCTTTCAACATCCATGCTTGCCCTCCTCCAGTCTATTCTCTGTACTGGATCTACAGTAGTTTTTTTTTTTTTTTCTAACTGAAGATATATATATGTGATTCTTTTAGTAATAAAATAATTTTAGGGAACAAAAGAGGTTGTGGTTTTTATTCTTTTGGATTAAAATGTTTCTAAAGCATATTGCATACCACCTTTTTCTTTTTTTTTTTTTTTTTTTTTTTTTTGAGACGGAGTCTCGCTCTGCCACCCAGGCTGGAGTGCAGTGGCCGGATCTCAGCTCACTGCAAGCTCCGCCTCCCGGGTTCACGCCATTCTCCTGCCTCAGCCTCCCGAGTAGTTGGGACTACAGGCGCCCGCCACCGCGCCCGGCTAGTTTTTTGTATTTTTTAGTAGAGACGGGGTTTCACCGTGTTAGCCAGGATGGTCTCGATCTCCTGACCTCGTGATCCGCCCGTCTCGGCCTCCCAAAGTGCTGGGATTACAGGCCTGAGCCACCGCGCCCGGCCTTGCATACCACCTTTTTCTAAACGCAGTATAATGTACATTATTTAATGTAATATTTACTCAAGATTTAATTATTGCATTCTTGTAAATCACATACTGTCTTGGCTCTTAGCCCTTACACTAAGTGACATAAGTCTGTAAAGATTGTGAATTTTTTCCCAGTTTTCTTTCTTCTAATCTATATATTGTCAATTGTTAGTTTTTACATATGATAATTTTTCTGGACAGTTCTTCAGAATTCCACTTGGGGTGAGTCTTATTGATAACCTATATAGTCATTTTGACCTATGGCTCACCTAAGTTACCAGACTTACTATTTGTTTTGTTTGCTTTTCACTTTAAGTTAAACCTAAAGTTAAACCTGAAGTTTAACTGAAAGTTTAAAATTTTAAGCTTTCTTTTTAAATTCGTCTTTATTTGCTGTTTCACTAAGGTGTTGTGACAACAAAATATATCTGTTGTACCGGAACATACATCAAGATGTACCTTTCATAATACCACTATTAAAATGTTTACCTTTTGTAGGAGATACAAACAAGTAAAGATGACCACGCTAAATAATGTTCTCAGTTTATTTATGGAGACTTGGTGGTTTTTAAAGTAAGACTGTTTGGTTAGTCCTTGCAACAGTCTATGTAAATATGTATATAAATAAATATATACATATGGAATCGCCTCAGAGTGCATTGCCTGAGAAAAGAGAGATTATGAAGGGGAGTTAGATACTTTATCCCATAGTTCCTCCCAAAGTGGACTTTCTTTTTCTTTTTTTCCTTTTTCTTTTTTTTGAGACAGTTTTATTCCGTCACTCAGACTGGAGTATGATTTCCACTCACTGCAATCTCCGCCTCCCAAGTTCAGATGGTTTTCATGCCTCAGCCTTCCCAGTAGCTGGAATTACAGGCATGCGCCACCATGCCCAGCTAATTTTTGTACTTTTAGTAGGGAAAAGGTTTCACCATGTTGGCCAGGCTGGTCTCGAACTCCTGGCCTCAAGCGATCTGCCCACCTTGGCCTCCCAAAGTGCTGGGATTATAGGCGTGAGCCACTGCGCCCAGCCCCAAAGTGAACTTTCTAGAACCTTACAATAAATCTCCTAGAACCTTCTCTTTATATATATATTTGTGTGTGTGTATATATATGTATCTTTGTGTGTGTGTGTATATATATATATATAAAAATTAAGAAAACCAAGGTTTAGAGAGGTTTCAGAATTTTTTACAGGCTTTTAAGAAAATGTTCTTTCCTCCTCTAGATTGTAAGATCTGTGAAAGCAGGGGATTTCAGGGTTTTTGTTTTTTCCTTTTCCTACCAGTATGTGTAGCTAACAGCTATCAACACAGAGCTTGCTTAGCTGATATTAAACCTTCATTAAATGAATGAATATGGGTTATGTAATTGTTGTAGCAAATTACTCTTTGAAACAAGGTGGTGGGAAATTTGTTATAAGGTTCTAGAAAGTTCACCTTGGCGGGGGGAACTAAGGGATAAGATATCTAACTTCCCTTTATAGTATCTGTTTTCTCAGGCTGTGTACTCTGTAGGCAATCTCAATTTCTTGCATAATTTTGTGAGTTTATAAAATAAATTATTTTTTGCTTAAGTCATCTTGGGATAGTTTTCTGTCACTTGTAGTAAAAGTTCTTGATTTTCAGTGCTCCTTGTTTGTATTTTGTTCCACTTACACTTCTTTATTCTCCCTTCCACGATATGGGACTTCTTACATCTCCCCTGCTGCCACTTAGATATTGTTCAGAAGCTGCTGTTGATATTACATTGAATATTGCCTTTGTGTTGCCCATTCCCTTTGTTAGTATTAAGTATAATAGGAAAGATAAAATGAAAGTTTTAAAAACTCAGAAAATAAGTGACAACAGCTGAGATTTTAAAAATTCAACAGATATTTGTAGGAACATAGAGGTGGGCACGGGTCAAATCATGATGGGGCAGACTTCTAAAGGCCTGTGATGAAAAACCCAGACCTCATCCTGAAGGTGCTGAAAGCCAATAAAGGGTTACCAGCAGGAACCACCTGTGTTTTATAAAGATGTTTATGGATAATGAATTCAAAGGGAAAACACCAGAGGGAAGACATCTGGAGTAAGTGGTGATTATAGCTCACTGCAGCCTCAACCTCCGAGGCATATGCCATCCTCCCACCTTAACGTCCTGAGTAGCGGGGCTAGGATTAAAGGCACGCACCACCATACCCAGCTAATTTATTATTATTATTTTTTTTTAGAGAGACAAGGTTTTGCTCTGTTGCCCGGTCTGGTCTAAAACCCCTAGGGTCAAGTGATCCTCCTGCCTGGCCCTCCCAAAGTGCTGGGATTACAGGCAGGAGCCACTGCGCCTGACCAAAAATTCTAAGGGATTCCCATAGGGGTTCTTGAAACCTGAGAATACCCATCAATAATATGTACTGTTACATACAAAACACAGTACAGGGAAACCACAAAGATCAAGTTTAGTTATACCTTTCCTCACTTTAAAAATGTCAATTTTTGTGGCTCCAATATGTTATACGCTAGGAAACTATCCCAAGCCACCAGTTAGAACTGTGTACAAGTTACATGGGTCTGAGGAGCTTTGGGTAAAGTTCATCATCTTTTACTGACATATTTTGACAATTTGGACACTGTCCACCTTCCTAATGTGTATTGGAAAGTAGAGTTTCTAGCTAAGAAAGTTAATAGCTCCTACAAAAATAAGATATGATCTTATTTTTCGAATTGCATTTGTCTCTGTATTACTCTGTTCTCACGTTGTCATAAAGAACTACATTAGACTGGGTATTTTATAAAGAAAGAGGTTTAATTGACTCACAGTTCCACAGGCTGTACAGAGGCACGGCTGGGGAGGCCTCAGGAAACTTATAATGAGGAGAAAAGGTGAAGGGGAAGCAAGCACATCTTCATGTGGCAACAGGAGAGAGAGAGAGAGAGAGCAAGAGAGCGAGAGAGCGAGCGCGAGAGAGCGCAAAGGGGGAAGTGCTCTACGGTTTCAAACAACGAGATCTCATGAGACCGCACCATCATGAGAACAGCAAGGGAGAAATCTGCCCCCATGATCCAATCACCTCCCACCAGTTCCCTCCCCCAGTATTTGGGATTGCAATTCAACATGAGATTTGGATGGGGACACAGAGCCAAACCATATCAGTTTCCCATCCCACTAAAATGGTAAGAAGTCTGTTTACTAGAATTTGTGCCATTTCCAAATGCATAATCATTCATTTTCTGATTAATATATTTGGACAAGGGACAAGGTGAATGCCAGCAAGTCATGGGCCATAACCACCTGTGTGATTTTTTTTTGTCTTCTTTTTTTTTGAGACGGAGTCTCACTCATTTTGCCCAGGCTGGAGTGCAGTGGCGCAGTCTTAGCTGGGATTACAGGTGCTGCACGCCAGCATGCCCAGCTAATTTTGTTTTGTTTTTTGTTTTTTTTTTTCAGACGGAGTCTTGCTCTGTCGCCCAGACTGGAGTGCAGTGGCACAATCTCGGCTCACTACAACCTCCGCCTCCTTGGTTCAAGTGATTCTCCTGTCTCAGCCTCCTGAGTAGCTGGGATTACAGGCGCATGCTGTCACGCCCGGCTAATTTTTTGTATTTTAGTAGAGACGGGGTTTTACCGTAATGCCCAGGCTGGTCTTGAACTCCTGAGCTCAGGCAATCTGCCCATCTCGGCCTCCCACAGTGCTGGGATTACAGGCATGAGCTATTGCGCCCGGCCTAATTTTGTATTTTTAGTAGAGACGGGACTTCACCATGTTTGCCAGGCTGGTCTCGAACTCCTGACCTCAGGTAATCTGCCTGCCTTGGCCTTCTAAAGTGCTGGGATTACAGGCGTGAGCCACCACGCCCGCCCCAACTGTGTCTTAGAACATCCTCAACTATTCTTATTTCCTGTCTTTCCCTGACTCTTGCATTTATATTATCATAAATCTTAGCTCTCATACTCAATGAATGTGAAACAAGAAAACTCTACACAATTCATTTGCACAGATACCATTTTCATTCACATGAGTGTCTAAACTAAATGCCAGTCATTAGTGGTAAAGTTATGAGTAAGCCAGGCACAGTGGTTCTCTTCCCTCTTCCCTTCTCTCTCCCTCTCCCCATCCCTCCATCAGTCTGTCTGTCTTTCTCTCTCTCTCTCTCTCTCTTCCTCTTCCTTTCATGCGAAGAGGTGAACTTTCCATCCCAGCTGGCAAGACTAATTCGGGCATGCATTCTCTTCCTTGTGGACTGTTATAATGGCTTCCTTTTCCCTTCCAATCCGTCAAACTCATTCTTGGCTGAGAAATTTTAAATATACAAATCTGATCTAATTATCTTTCCCTGTCTCAAATTTCACATCTAACCACAGTATCAAGTTTTGATTCTTTAGCATACTATTATAGAGTCCTTTCCTAATCCCAGCCTGCCTTTGTCAGTCGCATGCTTATGCTGTTTGCTCTAGCTCCAGGGCTGTCTACTATTTGTATTTTGAAGCTGCCTAATACTACCACTGCCAGTTCATCTCAAGGAGAACCATTCATTTCCTCACTTGCTCCTCCTGTATTCTTTTATGTATTTTACAACACTTATCACATCGTGTTATATTGGCTTCTTTTACCTTTCTACACCTCCTGCCAAACTCAGAGCAGCAAAAATAGAAAGGAACCATGTGTTCTCATTTTAATCCACAGTGCTTTTGAACAATCTCTGATTCATGGTAACCATCAGTAGATGTTTGAGCTTAATCTGAAGACATGTGCCTAAAGTCAGAAAATTCACAATCTAGTAGTGTAGATAGATATACAACTACTTATAATACTAGGCAGTATATACTAATACTAAATAAATTGGAAATTTCTTGAAATTATGATCATGAATGTGACTCTTGGATCTCTGGCATTTTACTGGGTACATAGTTATTCTTATGTATAAATGTAAATGACTAAATGAAGGGAAGAAGTCTCCTCAGCATGGTCTAGTGGACCTCTACCTCCCATTCTTATAACCCGCTCGCACTCCAAAACCCTTGAAAGATGCAACAGTCCCAGGCCTTGACCAGGAGGGAAATTGCTATGAAAATGCCATGGATAGAGAAAGCAAACCGTGATAGCAATTAAGAGCCCCATACAAAGTCATAAAGGCACATTCTTCTCATTGGAGGCGTTTTCTAGCGTATGCAGTTTTACTGCAAGGTGACTAGCAGCAAGGCTATTTTCAAGAATAATTATGAGGAGTGGCTTATTGTAAGAGAAGCAATTTTAAGTTTCACAGAAACATCAGATAAGTTTAAAACTTTGTTTATAGCATCATCTTTTATTTATTCTTGGTAGAAAATAAATTTCCCCTCAAGGCATATGTCTGTAAGTAGAATTCTTTATTCATTTATGTCTTGTTTAACTGTACCAAAACTACAATTCTTTGGCCATAGTTTCTCATGAAACCTAAAGCACTCTTGGTTACCCACTAACTTTTAAATAAAATACACATAAATCAAATTTTATCTATAAAAATGTATTCTTAACTTTAAAAATTTATCAAATGTTGGGTGCAACCTAATTTTTCAGTTGATGAGTTGATTTTGTTTACTTGTATTGGGGAGCAACTTTGATTTTAAATTACTGCCGTTTTAAAGAATTGCTTTTACATATATTGGATACAGAAGGGATCCCTGAATTCTGTAGCATCATAAATACTGGAATGAGGCTGGGTGTAGTGGCCCACATCTGTAATCCCAGCACTTTGGGAGGCCAAGGTGGGTGGATCACCTGAGGTCAAGGGTTTGACACCAGCCTGGCCAATGTGGCGAAACCCAGTCTCTACTAAAAATACAAAAATTAGCCAGGTGTGGTGGTGCATGCCTGTAATCCCAGCTACTCAGGAGCCTGAGGAAGGAGAATCACTTGAACTCGGGAGGCAGAGGGTTGCAGTGAGCTGAGATTGTGCCATTGCACTCCAACCTGGGTGACAGCAAGATTGTCTTTAAAAAAAATATACTGGAATGAAGTTTTCGTCTGAAAAGAGAATATTATGATTACAGGGCACAGGCAAAGCATAGAGCCAGTCTAGCATAAGTGGTTTTTGGTTTTGATTTTTTTTTCCCCATACTAGAAGTTCTTAAAATTAATGCGTGAAGTGGTTCTTGGGCTATTGAATTACTTTTTTTCTTGAGTTAATTCATTGGCAGTTAACTTTGTAAAAGCAATATTTTTAAATTCACGTGGGGAAAAAACTGCCGTCTCTTAATTTGAGCTTTAAGTAATCACCCCTACTAACTACTTTATAGTGATTATTAACTTTGTAAACTGCTGATTTTGGACACATGTTAGAACTTAGATTTAAATTTCTTCATATTTGGTAGAAGTATTTTAGTGTTATAAATCATTATGAATGAATGTACTAAAAGAAAAAATGTAATAAAAGATCTCACTCCCTTTCTCTTGATTGTCTCATGGTTTTTTATTATATATTTTAATCAACTACATACTTATTGATCCTGGCTATATTATCAGCTATTAGATAACACAATTTTAAAGTGCCTCTTGCCCTCTGGACACCAAAGACTCAACATTTATTGCTTGAGCATTGCCTTTGTTTTGAATATGGCTTTGTAAAGACAAAAATCCAGGCCGGGTGCTGTGGCTCACGCCTGTAATCCCAGCACTTTGTGAGACTGGGGTGGGCGGATCACCTGAGGTCAGGAGTTCGAGACTAGCTTGGCCAAAATGGTGAGACCCATCTCTATTAAAAATACAAAAAAACTAGCCAGGTGTAGTGGCACACTGCTGTAGTCCCAGCTACTCAGGAGGCTGAGTCAGCAGAATTGCTTGAACCCAGGAGGCAGAGGCTTCAGTGAGCTGAGGTCGTCCCATTGCACTCCAGCCTAGGCAGCAAGAGCAAAACTCCATCTAAAAAAAAAAAAAAAAAAAAAAAAAAAGATTCTGAGCTCTTTTAGAACAGAGGAGAGTAATACTCTGAGTTATGATCATTTATATGGAGGAAACATATCAGTGTTTTGTTTCTCTGTAGTATTGCTAAACTTTAAGAATTTTTAAAGAAGCTAAATCAGTAATTATGTATCTTGTTTCCTTCCCTAAGAATTACTTCTGGAATTATTTTGTTATCTTATTTTTAGGTGTTGCAAAGTCAACCAAAGGGGCCATACTAGAAAGGCAAAAGAGAAAACCAGGTTATTGTGAGATGAGGGGGTGATGAGGTCTGGGGTAAAATAGAATGTATATGACTCACTTAAATGTATTCAGATTTCTTTAAAACATTGTGCCATCTAAACAAAAATCCTTTGCCACTGTGACTTTGCAATCCCTGGTTTATATTCATCTGACAATAACAAAACCTATCATATTTATATGAAAGTTACTTTTAGATATAAATATATGATATAATGAACATGTGTCATGATTGTGCTCATCTGCCAGTATATTTGCGTGGGCCACATAGTATTTTTAATGGGCTTAAAAAAAAATAACAGGTGAGGTGAAAACGTAACACTCCCATTTTATTCCTGAATGTTTTCCTCTTGGCTAATCTTAGTCCTTACAGTGATACTCAAAGGTAGAGTTAGACTGGTAAATGGAGTGAAGGGTAGACATTTTATATCTTCATAAATATGACTTAAAATCTGGCATTGTAGGATATTGAGAAAATTCAGATTTTTCAGCTTTATTAAAATTTGATGACTTTACATTGGGTTCACAAAAGTAAAAGAAGACATGTATCTTTTCCAGTTCACTGCGCCATACATTTATATATTTTATCTTTACAGCCTGAGGAAGAACTTGATCCTGAAGAGAGGGACAACTTCCTCCAGCAGCTTTATAAGTTTATGGAAGACAGAGGTATTTTCATGCTCATTATTTTAAAGTAGTCATTTATTTTACATGTTTACATTCTAGGTATATGCATTGTTTTTGTTAGTATTGCAGATAAACAGTTTTGGATTTTATAATTTATTTATTTATTTTGAGACAGGTTCTTGCTTTGATGCCCAGGCTGGAGTGCAGTGATTTGCTCCTGGCTTACTGCAGCCTTGACCTCCTGGGCTCAAGTGATCCTCCTGCCTCAGCCTCTCGAGTAGCTGGGACTACAGGCACGTGCCACCATACTCAGCTAATTTTTTATTTTTCTATTTTTTGTAGAGACAGGTTTGGCCATATTGCCCAGGCTGGTCTCAAACTCCTGGCCTCAAGTGATTCTCTCACTTCTGCCTCCCAAAGTGCTGAGATTACAGCTGTGAACCACCATGCCTGTCTAGTTTTGGATTTTAAATAAATCCTAGAATCAGTTACACCTGACAGTAGTAAAATATTTGGAATTAAACTGTTAATACCTATTTTACATAGAAACAAGTGAGAAAGTATTTTAATACAATTTAGTTTTCCCTGTCACTTATAAAACTAAAGAATATTCTGATATTTTAGAAATAGAAAGTGACCAGTTATAATGTTAATCTGCATATCCACTAATTGCTAATGCTGTATTTGTGGTAAATAAACTAGATAAACTAGCCTGATCCTTGTTCTCAGCAAATTAAACATAATAGGAGACCAATTGTTATCTGAAAAGGATGAGATTTCTAATATAGGTAGAATAATAGAACAATTATAAACCATCCTACTCCTTGGCATTTGTTAGTCCTGGAAAATCTTAAGATAAATTGGTCCTAAACATTCTGTGTGGCCTTCAGAAATCATCCTTCAGATTACTGCTAACAGTCTTAACATTTGTGTCAAAGCAGTGAAAATGGAACCAGGGTGTAAATCTTATCTTTTCTATTGTGTTTGTTTATGCCTAAACTTTTTTTTTTTTTGAGACAGAGTCTTGCTCTGTCACTCAAGCTGGAGTGCAGTGGCATGAATATGGCTCCCTGCAGCCTCCACTTCCTGGACTCAAGCAATCCTCCCACTTCAGGCTCCCGAGTACCTGGGACCACAGGTGCACACCATCACACTCAGCTAATGTTTTCCTTTTAATTTTTGTAGAGACAGGATATCGCCATGTTGCCCAGGCTGGTCTCAAACTCCTGAGCCCAAGTGATCTTCCTGCCTTAGACTCCCAAAGTGCTGGGGTTACAGGTGTGAGCCGCTGCACCCAGCCCTATGCCCAAGCCTCTTGAGCCAGCAACATTGTTGGCCACACCATGTAGTGTTTAGTTTTACTCAATTCATTCACAGTTAAAGAGGTGGCTTTATTAGTTTTAGAAGTATAACACCTAAAATCTGAAGTTCCCCACAAAGGCTATATAAATAATGGAGAGCATATCTTATGTTGTCTTACATTGTTTAAGGCTCTTTAAATATGTGCCTCTAATTAATGAAATTTGGGAAATTAGAAGTTGACAGCTTTGTTTTCAAATTAGTATTTCTCATTTGAATAAACATTTTATTTCTACCTACTTACATTGAAAAGGTACTCCAATCAACAAACCACCTGTTTTGGGCTATAAAGATCTCAATCTCTTCAAACTCTTCAGACTGGTTTATCATCAGGGTGGATGTGACAATGTAAGTATAACATTGCTATTTGAAACATGTATTGATGTCATAAAAAGGTAAATTATTTTATATTGCATTATATGCACGTTGGATAATAAATACATTTCCTTAATGAACATAGAATATTAGGGTAAAGATTATTTCCTGGCCAGGCATGGTGGCTCACACCTGTAATCCCAGCATTTTGGGAGGCTGAGGCGGGGTGGATTGCTTGAGCTCAGGAGTTCGAGACCAGCCTGGGCAACATGGCGAAACCCTATCTCAACAAAAATTAGCCAGGTGTGGTGTCGCATGCCTGTGGTCCCAACCACTCGGGAAGCTGAGGTGGGAGGATCACTTGAGCCCAGGAAGTCGAGGCTGCAGTGAGCCCTGTTTGCGCCACTGCACTCCAGCCTGGGCAACAGAGTGAGACCCTGTCTCAAAAAAAAAAAAAAAAAAAAAAAAAAAGATTAATTCCCTTTGCAAATGTTAACATAAAAACTTAATTTTCCAGATTGATAGTGGTGCTGTATGGAAGCAAATTTATATGGACCTTGGCATTCCTATTTTGAATTCAGCTGCTTCCTACAATGTAAAAACTGCTTATAGAAAGTAAGTAGTATAGTTTATTCATCAAAGAATATATATTTATAGGAAATATTTTCCATTTACTTTGTTAACAAGAATACATCAATCTAGGAACATTAAAGTTAGAGAAAGTGTATAAAAAGGTTTAGGTTGACAGATACTTGTGATTGAAAGTTATTTCATTGCATCAAATCTTATTTACTCCATTTCTTATGTTGTCCTGATTTCCTTTCCAAAAGCAAGACGCAGACAGTGTCTGCGATTATGATACATATTATAGAGCTACATCTTTTGGGGTGAACAGCCTTCATATCAAAACTTAGGATAGTTATGTTTAGTTATCACAAGCTGAGACGTCTCAGGACAGCATTTTATGATCAGTTTTTCTGTTTATAATTCTATCTAAAACACCAAGAAAATAGTAACACAGAAAATAGCAACACAAAATTTTTTTTAAATTACTGGGCTTTACTCTTTAAAAATGTGTTTAATAACATGTGAATTCAAGTTAAATGCAAAGACTGTAAGATTTCTTAAATGAAATATTGTTTGTTTAGGTATCTGTATGGTTTTGAGGAGTACTGCCGTTCGGCAAATATTCAGTTCAGAACTATTCATCACCATGAACCAAAAGTAAAAGAGGAAAAAAAAGACTTAGAAGAATCAATGGAAGAGGCTCTCAAATTAGATCAAGAAATGCCTTTAACAGAAGTGAAGAGTGAACCTGAGGAAAATATTGATTCAAACAGTGAAAGTGAAAGAGAAGAGATAGAATTAAAATCTCCGAGGGTGAGTTCTTAATACTAGTTTTATCTGGTTTAAGTATTACTTAAAATTTTTTATTATAGCCATTTTCGTATATACACAAAAGTACTACAGTGAACCTAGCTTATTTTCCAGTATTTAATGCTGCTTAGCTAACTACTTTTTTCTAAATATATTGTATATTATTTTCTCTACCTGAAAACCCTTCCTTCTGTTTTCTGTTTATGTTCGATCAAGTCATTCTCATCTGGGATGAATCTCAGATATTCCTTTTCCAAGTCTTTTGCTAAAGTATCACCTCATTGAAGGCTATCTCGGTCACCTTATCTGAAATTGTAACCTGCCTCCTCTCTTTAGAACTCTCAGTCCCTGTAATGTTGCTCCTATTTGTAATTTACTTATTCTGTTTATTGTGATTATCTATTTTGCGCCACTCTACACAAGAATTACACTCCACGAGGTCAGGGATTAGTGTTTATTTCGTTTATTGACAGATCCCAGACATTTAGAATAGTGCCTGGCACGTAATAAAGGCTTATTAAATAGATGTTGAATAAACGAATCACCTCTTTATAGTGCCTGTGCCCTGAACTAGATGGTATCTTGTCTTTCTCTGTAACTTTATAGCACACTGTGTGGCTCTAGTGATGTGTACATGTACGCTGGTTGTATCTTCCAACTCTGCTCCTTCTTTCCTTTAATATATAAAGTCTGTTTAGGAATTGTCACTAGCATTTGGATCAGTGTCCAGTGATGTTTACATAGTAGGATTTATCAAGTTTTAGAAAGAGAAAGGAATTTACCGCACCATCAAAGAAGTTTAATTAGTATAATATGTCTTATTTTTTGGTGGAATCATATTTAATGAAAAAGAATGTGAAATTTCTTTGTCTTATAGTCCAGAAACCAGTTGTTAAAACTGTTCATTCTTTCATGTAGTAAATGGAATCTTTTAGTGAATGTCATGAAGTTTCCAAATTGGTTTTCTTTTCTTTTTTTAATTTTTTTTAAAATTGTGGTAAGTACATATAACATAAAATTTGCCACCTTAACTCTTTTCAAGTGTACATTTCATTGGCATTAAGTACATTCTCACTGTTGCATAAGCGTCACCACCATCCAGTTCCAGAACATTTTTACCTTGCAAAACTGAAATTCTGTACCCATTAAACAGTAACTCCTCATTCTTCCCCCAACCCCTAGCAACCACAATTTTACTTTCTGTACCTATGAATTTGATATTCTAGGTATCTTTATATAAGTGAAATCATACAGTGTTTGTCTTTTTGTACTGGCTTATTCACTCAGCATAATATCTGCAAGACATTATGTTGTAGCACGTGTCAGAATTTCCTTCCTTTTTAAAGGTGAATAATATTTTATTGTATGTATTGTAGACATACTTCCTTGTCATTACCTAAAAACCTTCCTCGTCCTACATAAAATATCTGCAATGTGCTGTCTAGTATAGATGAACCATAAATTTACATTCTCCTAAATTTTCTCCCAATTTTTTACTATTTTAAAAAGTGCTGTAATACATTTGCTTGTAAAAATATCCTCATCACTTATCCACATATATAAGCCAGGCTTCTAAAAATGGCATTTCTCACCTGTAGTCCCAGCTACTCAGGAGGCTGAGGCAGGAGGATCACTTGAAACCAGGAGGCAGAGGTTGTAGCGAGCCAAGATCGCACCACTGCACTCTAGCCTAGGTGATAGAGCGAGACTCCATCTCAAAAAATTGAATAAATAAATAAAAATGGTACTTCTGGGAAAAAGGCATACAGACCCAAGTTTTATAGCAGTTGTTTTCATTCATTTACCTACAGATATTTTAAAAGCACCTGCTAGGCCGGGCGCGGTGGCTCACGCCTGTAATCCCAGCACTTTGGGAGGCCGAGGCGGGCGGATCACGAGGTCAAGAGATCAAGACCATCCTGGCCACATGGTGAAACTCCATCTCTACTAAAAATACAAAAATTAGCTGGGCGTGGTGGCGTACGCCTGTAGTCCCAGCTACTCATGAGGCTGAGGCTGGAGAATCGCTTGAACCTGGGAGGTAGAGGTTGCAGTGAGCTGAGATCACACCACTGCACTCCAGCCTGGCGACACAGTGAGCTTCTGTCTCAAAAAAAAAAAACAAAAACACCTGCTATGTGCCAGCCACTGTGTAGATCTGAGGAGATGGAAGTGCCATCTTGGAACTTGCATGCTAGTGCTTTATGATAGAAAAAAATTTCTTCTTTTCCTGCCTTTGAAGTGTAAATAGCACATAGCCAGCAACTAGGGAAAACATTTGCTTACTGAGATATTAATTGTATCCTAATGCTCCCTAAGTTGCCGGCTGTTTATCTGCTTTATTCCAAGAAGAGGAGAATTCTGCCAGTGTATAAAAGTTGTCTTGAAATAGAACCTAGGAGATAGTGAAATTGCTCACCGGTCATGGTCACTTCAGCATTCAGTGGGCTAGATAGAAGCTAGTGGGGGTAAAACATATTGCTGTTGGCCCAGCGAACTCTCCAGATACTCATTCAAAGAAGTCTCCTCACTTTTTTTGCCATTTATGCAATTCAGTCCTTTTAAAATGTAGTCATCCACAAATACAGTGACAATGTAAATTTTGTTTTACTAAGCTGTAGAATTAGAGACCACAGAGCTTTTAAAGAAGCAAAATTCAGGGGATATGCTTTATTATTGTTACGTTTTATCATTAACATTAGATAATTTATTTTAAATTTTTATTATAGTTGAGAATAAAAGTGAGATAAAATGACGTAGTAAACAAAGGAGACAACTTTTATTTCTTTTTTGTTGTTGTTTCCTTTTTTCACTCAAACAGATTCTGACAGATATTTCTTAAGTAGTATGTAGCCAAAGTAGACCTGGACATAATTAAGTAATTTATATTAGTTATTCTTTTACTTTCAAAAGGAAGAGAAATGTACCTTTGAGTTGGTTTTCAGGGCCGTGTTTCAAGCCAGAGTCATTGCTGTGAAGGTTAAAGGAAAAGATGTTTTTTCCTACTTTTTTCCCCTTTATAGTGATAGCTATTTTAAAGCTTTTATCACCTCTACTAGGGACGAAGGAGAATTGCTCGAGATGTAAATTCTATTAAAAAGGAAATTGAAGAAGAGAAAACAGAAGACAAGTTAAAAGACAATGATACAGAAAATAAGGATGCAGATGATGACTATGAAACTGCAGAGAAAAAAGAAAATGAGCTACTACTGGGGAGAAAAAATACACCAAAGCAAAAAGAGAAGAAAATTAAAAAACAGGAGGATTCTGACAAAGATTCAGATGAAGAGGAAGAGAAAAGCCAAGAGAGGTACATTATCTTATGTTTGTTCTCCAGAAGCACCTGTCTGGGGTACAACAGCGCTTTGTTCCTGCTTAGAGATTCAGGTTTAAGGGAATGTTTTCTTATTGGGACTTCCGTTCCTCTTGTCTAATGAAGGTGAGACACATTGTGAAGATGATGTGTATTGCCTTTCGGAATCGGAGAATATACTGGTCGCACCATTTTAATAGCACTTGTGCCCTAAACAGTGGCCTCAAAGAAGGCTGCGCCACCCAGTCAAAAGAAAGGTCCTGCAGTTGACAGCAGGGAAGGGAGCTGGAGAAAAATGGAGGAAGTGGACAAGAGGAAACAGCGACAGCAAAAATTCCATTTTAAAAAAGGTACAATGTGGGAAAGCTAACAAACACATGGGTGCACAGTACTAGCAGATGTTTCTGTGTGTTAGCTTTAAGACATTTTTCTTTTTCAAGTTATTGTATTAGATTAAGTGGCATGCACCCCTGATTCTAGTTTGGAAAATACATTCTTGCCCCACATCACAACAATAAATTTTAGATTTTTTAATGTCCATCCTGTTTACTGTTGAGTAAAACCTGTATTCTTTTTTTCTATGTATTAGACAAGTATGGACTGAACTGACTTAAAAATAGTCAAAGATTAGGCAGTCCAGCAAGATCAAGGTAGTCTCTCACCAAGGTATTAGCTGTTTCTGTAAGCGTTGAGAAATGGATTTACTAATTTTAGGACACTACTAAAAATGAATTTTAACTGAGCAACAACATAACACACTTACTTATAATACCAGCTCTCTTCTATAGTTATTTTTCTATTATTATGTGATGTTAATTTTTCTAGAAATTTGAGTTGTTAAGCCAAATTTGGGAAAACTGACCTGCCATTGAGATAATAAATATTTGGAAAAATAGGATGATTAGTGAATGGGAGAGGTAATTTGATTTAATACAAATAGGCACAGGAGCTATCACAATTACGTATGAACTAGGTTAGTGAGTAAGAAAAGGTTCTGTAATGAAATATAATTAGGATTAGGAAAAGTAGGAGGAAATAATTGGAGTTGAGTGTAATGATATGAGTATAGAATTTTAAATATTTGGACAAAAAAATTTAAGCAAAGGTGAACCACTTAAAAAGTAGAGCCTAATTGGCCGGGTGCAGTATCTCACACCTGTAATCCCAGCATTTTGGGAGGCCGAGGCAGGCGGATCATGAGGTCAGGAGATCAAGACCATCCTGGCTAACACGGTGAAACCCCATCTCTACTAAAAATATAAAAATTAGCCAGGCGCAGTGGTGGGCACCTGTATTCCTGGCTATTCGGGGGGCTGAGGCAGGAGAATGGCGTGAACCCGGGAGGCGGAGCTTGCAGTGAACCAAGATTGTATCGCTGCACTCCATCCAGCCTAGGTAACAGAGTGAGACTCTGTCTCAAAAAAAAGGAAGGCCTAATTATAGTTTGAAGCTTTGTGAGAAAAACATCAAAATATGTATATTGAAATATGTATATAAAACATATAATACATCTATGTAAAAATGTGATTTAAAAAGACTATAACTGCTATGTAAATGGAGGTTTATTTTAGAGAAAACTTCACAGACTTGAATATGAAGAACAATATTATCTTTAAGTAGTTTTTCTCATAATGTTTTGAATTTATCTCATCAGTCTATTATTGGAAGGTGTCCTCCAAGAGAAAACATTCCCACTGCAAATGGGCTGTCAAAGCTTCATGTCAGGACCCCCAGGGGTCACCAAAATAATGCCCTATATTTATTACAGAGAACAATACTACTTGTTGAGCTTTTAATGCTTGTGACACTAGAATGATCTTTGATGCAGTTCTCTTGTGAGTCTTTACAGCATTGATACACAATGTTTTGTTATAAAAATATTAAAAGTATTTTTAGACCGTCCTGTTTTAATCTTTATACCTGATTATCAATACAAAGAAAAGCTGATGGAATATGAGTAAACAAATAGAATTCAACACAAATGTAAAGCTTTGTTCTTGTGGTGCTATCCTACAGTGTCAGCAAGTGACCTAATACTCAAATTTCTTTTCTTTGTTAGGGTTGGGAAACCTTTAAAATATAAATTAGTTTACATGGTTACTAAGGTAGATAGTCCTTGCTTATTATTTTGCCCACTAAAAAAACTAGTCTTGCCAAGAACTATTCTAATTGTGGTAGTAAAGCAGATTTAAGAAAATTCAGTTGCAGGAAGTTACAAAATATCCTTAGATCTTTTTTTTACATATAAGGTGGCACTTAAATATGAATTCTGAAGAATTTTTTCAGAGCATATTTTTCTTATTTTGTTTTGTCAAAAGTGATTTGTTTGATTACAGATCATCGTTAGCTGGCACTTAAATACGAATTCTAAAGAATTTTTTCAGAGCGTATTTTTCTTATTTTGTTTTGTCAGAAGTGATTTGTTTGATTACAGATCATCATTAGCTGTGACTTGATTGGCTTTTAAAAAGTATGGATTTACTTTGGGTACAGTGCACCTTCACGTAATAAATTCCTTAGTAAGTAGGCCACAGAAATCTTCTCCTTCTCCTCCTTCTTCTCCTCCTCCACTGATATGTTACTAAGGTAATATTTAGGTTGTGAATAATCTACCTGTTGAATTCTTTTAGCATATTTTGTTCTCCATTAAGTTATTAGTAGCATTATCAATATTATAACTTACTGCAGGGAAGAAACTGAAAGCAAATGTGACTCTGAGGGAGAGGAAGATGAGGAAGACATGGAACCCTGCCTAACAGGAACCAAAGTGAAAGTAAAATACGGACGAGGGAAGACTCAGAAAATTTATGAAGCCAGTATTAAAAGCACTGAAATTGATGATGGAGAAGTTTTATATTTGGTACATTACTATGGATGGAATGTCAGGTAAGCAAGAAAGTATTTTCTTACTATTGAAATTTTTTCAGTGGTTAAATAGAACATCAACTTAATGTTGTGAAGAGTGAAAGCAAATGATGGTATATATTTACAAAGCACACCTTGATTCTGAATTTTCCAAGACTTTGACATTCCTGCTGTTATACTGGCAGTGTCAATGCTTCTAGCCGGAGACTACCAGGATCACACCTGTAGTTAGAACAAGTTACATTTATTACTCATTTATAGTGAGGGAGAACACACAGCAAGGGAAACCATAGGGCACCTTAGTAATAAGGTGTTAAATGAATCAACAGAGGCTCAAGGCACCACCTTTGGAAAACAATAATTCATAATTCTGTGGAGACATATTACTGAATATGAGCAGGGAGCCAGTCCCCCAGCTTCCAACTGTGCAGTGTTTGTTTGTTTCATTAATCAGAAATCAAGCCTGTGTCAAGCACTGTAATAATTCTAAGTCGACTAATTAATAAAACAGAACGTTAGAACTTAGATTTGATATTCCATTAGATTATTTTGGGGAGGGTTTAAGAAAGGCAGAGTATGGTGGCTTGTGCCTGTAATACCAGCACTTTGGGAGGTGGAGGCGGAAGGACTGCTTGAGGCCAGGAGTTCGAGACCAGACCTGGCAACATAGTTAGACCCCCATCCCTACAAAAAATTAAAATTAAAAATTAGCCTGGCATTGTGGCACGTACCTGTAGTCCCAGCTACCCAGAAGGCTGAGGTGAGAGGATCACTGGAGCCCAGGAGTTGGAGACTGCAATGAGCTATGATCATGCCACTGCACTCCAGCCTGGACGATGGAGCAAAACCCTGTCTCTTATTTAAAAAAAGAAGAAAAAAAAAAAAAAAAAGGGATTTTGCTCCATATTGGATCCTGTCAGGAAGCTGGGGTAATTATAATTGGTTTTCTTAATAAATCTTATCTAGAAGGAGAGACAGACCAAGGTAACACTATAACTGGTAAAGAAACAGCAATCACTCACATTAGTCAAGAAAAAAAAGATGTTTGGTCGTTTTTGTGACTTGGACAATGTTCCTGTTTTTTCTGTGTTCAGACACGATTAGGAAGTGGTCTTGTTTTTGTTTTGATACATCATGATCACAGAATGGACTTGTCTGATGTTGATGCTCTTTGAAATTGTTCATATTTCAACAGCAGGACAGTGTGGCCTAGCTATGCGTGCCAGACTAGCTCCAAGCAACACCAAGGCCCAACGGATAGTGCCAGGCAAATTCCTAAATGTCGGGGGCTGCCTTTCTTGTTGTCTTTTACAAAATCTGGCATGTTTAATATCTCTAGTTGCCCTGTATTTATTTGGAGCCAGACTGCTCCTGGGTTTCTCTATACACTAGATGTGTGCACTGTTATGACTCAAATCCCTCATCTCTAAACTGGGAAAAATACGGTTCCTATTTTGTAGAGGTGTTGTATAATGCAGTAGTTCCCTCTCATCTGCTGGAGATGTGTTCCAAGACCCCCAGTGGATGCTGAAACCTCAGATAGTACTGAATCCTATATATCCTATCATTTTTCCTATACATACGTACCTACAATAAAGTTTAATTTATAAATTAAGCACAGTAAGAGATTAACAATAATAATAAAATACAGCAATTATAACAATATATTGTAATAAAAGTTATATGAATGTAGTCTTTCTCTCTCTCAAAATATCTTAATATTTTTGGATCATGGGTAATTGAACTATGCTGTGGCTAAGCAGGGACTACTGTAGTGATAATATTTGTATTAAGATGTAAATGCTTAGAATCATGCCTGGCACTTAGTGCTCCATGAATGTTAACTGTTTTGTTTTCTTTACAATGTATTGCTGAATTCAGGGGAAAAGGACTACATCTTACCAACTTTCAGTCATTGTATTTCCAGTTGCATCACAGGATAGCCTTCTTTCTTCTTCAGATTCTTATTTAGTTCACAACTCTCCACTCCTGTTTCACATCTGTATATGTCTGTGTTCTGCTTTCTAGAATTTCCCGTATCATCTTTCTTTCTCATCTCTTTAATGTTTTACTTTATGACTCTTCTCAGCAGTCATTTTATTATACACTCAGGTTTTGGATTGGTCATCTCCCTAATTCGTTACTTAACTGGTACTCTCCTGGTTCATGTTTTTTCATTGTTCTTGTCTACTCCTAAAAGCTGGTATAATTCTGGCCTGTTCGTTGAGATGAAGCCACCATGGTTCCTAAAGAATTTAGCCAGATTCCTGAAAGGGAGTATCTGCAAGTGTAAGAAGTGTGAGAAGAGTCCTGGTCTCTCACTGAGAAATCCTGGGACTGTCCTTGGTTAGTAGTATTAGTGCTAGAAGTACCTACATGGTATACTGCTTTGTCCAGTGTCGCCAGGACCAAGTACACTAAAAATCAGGCTTGCGCTTCTTGGTTGTCTGATACCTCCTTTGGAATTGTGGAATTGGATAGAGTTATCCCTTTGTTAGCCCTGGATCAGATACACAACTCTCTTATTGCACTTACCAGACTATACTTGATTTTACCCTATGTCTGTCTTTTATAACAGACTATGGGTTGCTTGAGAACATGGGCCATGTTTATTCTCTACGTACTTCCTGATACAGTGCATACTAGTAGGCCCTCAGTGTATGTTCAGATGAATAAACATTTCCATATAAGTTAACAAAGTACAGATATTTAAAGGCCTAGTACAATGCTCATAGCCAGTCCCATTTTAGAAACTAGATACTGGGTTAATGAGGTGAGAGATCGTTTTCAAATCATGGTACAGGTAGTTCCTAACTTACAGTGGTTCAACTTCAATTTTTTTTAATTTAAAATGGTTCAAAAGCTATATGCATTCAGTAGAAGCCATACTTAGAAGTTTGATTTTTTTTTTTTTTTTTTTTTTAAGACGGAGTCTTGCTTTTTCACCAGGCTGGAGTGCAGTGGTGCGATCTGGGCTCACTGCAACCTCCGCCTCCTGGGTTCAAGCGATTCTCCTGCCTCAGCATCCCCAGCCTCCCAAGTAGCTGGGATTACAGATGCATGCCACCACGCGCAGCTAATTTTTGTATTTTTAGTAGAGATGGGGTTTCGCCATGTTGGCCAGGATGGTCTCGATCTCTTGACCTTGTGATCCGCCCGCGTCGGCCTCCCAAAGTGCTGGGATTACAGGCGTGAGCCACTGTACCCGGCCTGAATTTTGATTTTTTTTTTTTACTGATCTAGTGATACGCAGTATGATACTCTCTCATCAGACTGTGCAGTGGTGGCAAGCCACATCAAGCAGCGAAGAAACCATGAGACTAATCAACCAATATTGTACAGCGTATTCAATAAATTACATGAGATATTTTAGACTTTATTACAGAATAGACTTCGTGTTAGATGATTTTGCTCAACTGTAGGCTAATATAAGTGTTCTGAGCATGTTTAAGGTAGGCTAAGCTAAGCTGTGATGTTCAGTAGGCTAGATGTATTAAATGCATTTTTCGACTTACGATATTTTCAGTTTGTGATGAGTTTATCAGGACATAATGGCATCATAAGTAAAGGAGCATCTGTATAGGTAGTCATGGTACCATGTCAGCTGAAATACATGCATACAGGAACCATGTCCTTACTTTGTACATCTCCATGGTAACTAGTTTACAAAGCAAGAATATCGTTTCCAGATACATGAGTTTCTATTAACACGCTACAGTCTAAAGCAAGTTTGTCCAACCCGTGGCCCACAGGCCATATGCAGCCCGGGATGGCCTTGAATGTGGCTCAACATAAATTCATAAACTTTCTTAAAACATGAGAGTTTTTTTGTTTGTGTGGTTTTTTTTTCTTTTTCTTTTTCTTTTTTTTTTTCTCATCAGCTATCGTTAGTGTTATTTTATGTGTGGCCCAAGACAATTCTTCTTCCAGTGTGACCCAGAGAAGCCAAAAGATTGGACACTCCTGGTCTAAAGCAAGGACTGCCTGTAGTTTCTTCAATTAAGTGTACATATTTTTAGATTTTGACTTAATTCTATAAATACTTGTATATTTATATAATGTAAAAACTGTTATTTAGTTCCAGAAAACTTAATTTCTTATTTGCCCCTGATTAGTCACTTGGACTATAGACATTCAGCAGTGATAGTAATCATTTGAGAAGGCCAGGTGCAGTGGCTCATACCTATAATCCTAGCACTTTGGGAGGCTGAGGTGGGCAGATCACTTGAGCTCTGAAATTCAAGACCAGCCTGGGCAACATGGCAAAACCCCCGTCTCTATAAAAAATACAAAAATTAGCTTGATGCAATGGTGTACACCCATGGTCTCAGCTACTCAGGAGGCTGCGGTGGGAGGATCATCTGAGCCCAGGGGATCATGCCTCTGCACTCCATCCTGGCAACAGAGTGAGGCCCTCTTTCAAGAAAATTGCTGGGTCCAGTGGCTCACCCCTGTAATGCCAGCCCTTTGGGAGGCCAAGGTGAGCAGATCACCTGAGGTCAGGAGTTCAAGACCAGCCTGGTCAACATGGCGAAACCCCGTCTCTACGAAAAATAAAAAATTAGCTGGGTGTGGTGGGCACCTGTAATCCCAGATACTCGGGAGGCTGAGGCATAAGAATCACTTGAACCCAGGAGGCAGAGGTTGCAGTGAGCCAAGATGGCACCATTGCATGCCAGTCTGGGCAACAATATTGAAACTGTCCCCCAGAAAATTAAATTAAAAATAAATTTAAAAATAAAAATTTTAAGTAAAAGTTTAGGGGAAATGAGTTTTCAACTTGAGCTAAACAGAATAAACTTAGATAAAGGAGGTGAAATACAGATATCTCTAAAAAATTTCAGAGTCCTAAAGGCAATGTAGTTCAGAAGAAATTTTTATTGGAAATACTAGACTAGAGACTAATTTTTTATATTTTTACTAGAGACTAGAGAGAGTGTTGAGGAAGAAAAGGAAGTTGAAATGGACTTGATAAAATAACCTGAAACTGATCACCTTGCAAATCTGAATTTATCTGACTAGCTTTCTATTATTCATTCAATAGAGCGAATTCTAGTGCAGAATCTGATTATAAGCTCAGGTCTGTAAAAGCTGTAGAAAACAAAGCAGTTCAGATTGTCTTGAATCTAGAGTTTGCTTTCCAAGACCTCCTTCTAAACCTGTTAACTCTTAAATCCTCTTGCCTTTCCCTAGTGGTTATGCAAAATACCTAGTACAGTTACTGGCACATGTTACCAACAAACCAGCCCCTGTGCCCTTCATATTCTTGCCAACACTAAGAACAAACTATTTAGTCTGTCTCACTGTTGTTTTTGTTTGGTGAATACATTTCAAAAAGGTTATAATTTATAAAGTTTGTACATATTCTTTTTTTTTTTAAGGTATGATGAGTGGGTGAAGGCTGACAGGATAATCTGGCCTTTGGACAAAGGTGGACCAAAGAAAAAACAGAAGAAAAAAGCGAAAGTATGTTTGTAGATTTATGTCCCTTATAATATGTATAGGAATTATTCAAATTGTATTGTGTGTTTTTTAAGACTTCTTAGTTTTAGGTTTATACCAAGATTGAGAACAAGGTATATAGACCTTTCATATACTCTCTGCCCCATACATGCATAGTCTTCCCAAATTGTCAACATCCCCCACCAGAGTGGGGTATTTGTTACAACTGATGTGCCTACATTGACACATTATTGTCACCCAGAGTACATCGTTTACATTAGGGTTCACTGTTGGTGGTGTGTATTCTATGGATTTTGACAAATATATAATGACATGGATCCACCACTATAGTATCATATAGAGTAACTTTACTGCCCTAAAAGTCCTTTATGTTCTGTTTATTCTTACCCCCACCCCAACCCCTGACAACTACTGACATTTTACTCTCTCCATCGTTTTTTCCATTTCGAGAATATCATATAATTGGAATCATACACCATATAGCCTTTTTAGATTGGCTTCTTTTGCTTAGTAATATGCATATACGATATTGTGTTTGTCTAATAAATCTTATTGTAATAATCATCTTGGCCGGGTGTGGTGGCTCACGCCTGTAATCCCAGCACTTTGGGAGGCTGAGGTGGGCAGATCACGAGGTCAGGAGATCAAGACCATCCTGGCTAACACGGTGAAACTCCGTCTCTACTAAAAATACAAAAAATTAGCCAGGCGTGGTGGCAGGCACCTGTAGTCCCAGCTACTCAGAAGGCTGAGGCAGGAGAATGGCGTGAACCCGGGAGGCGGAGCTTGCAGTGAGCCGAGATCGCGCCACTGCACTCCAGCCTGGGCAACAGAGCAAGACTCTGTCTCAAAAAAAAAAAAAAAAAAATCTTGATTCTTGAAAGTTAATTGTGATTTTTTCTTTATAACCCAGGAGCTTAAAAGTAACACATTACCACATTGTTTCGGCAAAGGTGAAAACCAGCAACCCTTAGGACATGACTTTCAAACTCATATTCCCGTAGAGGCTTTATAGGAGAAGGATAAAGTAAGACTAACCGTGACAAATGAGAGGACACATTCCTCATTTAGACAGAATGGAACTAACCACTCTGCTGTGGGAATGCAGACCCAGGGTTGCCAGATTTTAGGATTTTTCAAGACCACTATATTTCTTAAAATGTGAAATTTGACTTTTAAATGCTAGAAGCCAATACTAAAATTTTAAAACACATATATACTGGCCAGTTGTACCCTCACCCACACCCTCCATTGTCAAGCTTTGCTGTAGAGATTTGCCCATGGTTTTGTCTAGTGGATGATAGGTATCTTTCCCTTCTGCAGGGGATAGTAGGGAACAGTGGGGAGTGCTGAATGGTTGTATAGCCTTCTAATGCTCTGATGCTGACCATCACAATATAATTCCAGTATTACAATTGTACAATATTGTATTTATGTAAATACAAAATACGTTAGAAATTCAGAAGTGGAGGATTATATACCAATTTCAGTGACACTAATGTTAATAAGTGCCGATAACCTCTCAGACCAGCCAGAAAACTCTTGATCCTTCTATAAGCACAGACTAGGAAGTGACATATAAAATATCAAACCTTTTTTGAGATGTAGTTTTCTTTGGATAAGTAGGATGTTCATTTTTCATAAAGCATTGGCCCTTCTCATACATTTTGTTGTTGTTGCCCAGAATAAAGAAGATAGTGAAAAGGACGAAAAGAGAGATGAGGAGAGGCAGAAGTCAAAACGGGGACGACCTCCTTTAAAATCAACCCTTTCATCAAACATGCCGTATGGCTTATCTAAGACAGCAAACAGTGAAGGAAAATCAGGTACCAGAAGTGCTCGCAGCAATATACCAGACAGCTCACCTCTGTCAAATGGAATGGAAGGTGCTCGATTTTGAGGATGGCTGACTTAAAAAAAAATAACATAAATAATAAAACTTCCATTGTGTGAAATATTCACAGTACAGGTTGAGTATCCCTTGCCCAAAATGCTTGGGACTAGAAGTGTTTTGGATTTTTTTTTTTTATTATTTTTGAATATTGCATATACATAATGAGCTATCCTGGGGATAGGACCCAAGTCTAAACATGAAAATTAGTGCTTCATACACACCTTATACACATAGCCTGAAAGTAATTTTGTACCATTTTTAATAGTTTTGTTCATGAAATAAAGATTTGTGTACTTTGAACCATCAGAAACCAAAGGTATAACTGTCTCAGCCACCCATGTGAACAGTCTGTGATTGTTTGGCATAACTGTTATTCTTGACTCTGAATTTATATGCCACCTACTGATAAGTAATTTTCTTACACATAATTACATAACAGTAAAACATATGACTTACAATTAATACAGTGGAAAAATAGTGTGTGTGAGGAAACTAAGCAGCAAGGTAGCATCACCAGAATATCTGTATTGGCTGCTAAACAACAATGACAACAAACAGCAGGCTTTCAATCTCCACCTACAATGCTGTGTTTTCATTAAAAGGTTACCTGTACACTAGCCTGGGGCTGCCGAAGACAGTTGTGCACCTGTGTTTGGATGCAATCTGTCCCATGAGGTCAGGTGTGGAATTTTCTACTTGAGGCATCATGTTGGTGCCCAAAAAGTTTTGGAATTTGGAGCATTTTGGATTTCAGGTTTTTGGACTAGGGGTGTTCAACCTGTAAATCACCTAGGTTTTTAATCTCATATGATTGAAACTATAAAATTTGATTTGAGGAAAATATTTTGCTGTATCATTTTTATTTGAAATTTAGTGATGTTTTCATTTAGGAATACTTTTTCTCATAAATATCTTAAAAATAATATATTTTAATAGAAGGTGAATTGACAATCCATGCATCCTAATGTGTGCTACACTTTCCCTCAAAGCCTGTACCAGTGTCTCCTATAAATTCAGTGCTGTTCACCTGGGATCTTTCAGCAAAGCTGAAACCATGTGGTTCTAAGAGAACACAGACTATTGTGGTACAGGCATGTTTTATAATGAGTATAGGTGAACACATTTTATTCTGCTTGTACTCATTTTCCCCACTTTTCTACCTCTGTATACTTTTAAATGTAATTAAGAAATTATAGGCTGAGCGCAGTGGTTCATGCCTGTAATCCAGCACCTTGGGAGGCTGAGGCAGAAGGATCACTTGAGCCCAGGAGTTCCAGACCAGCCAGGACAATATAGTGAGACTCCATCTTTACGAAAAAAATTTAAAAATTTAGCCTGGCGTGGTGGTGTGCACCTGTGGTCCCAGCTACTCAGAAGGCTGAGGTGGGAGGATTGCTTGACTCTGGGAAGTCAAGGCTACAGCAAGTGTAATCATAGCATTGCACTCCACCCTGGGTAGCAGAGCGAGACCCTACCTCACTCTGTCACCCAGGCTGGAGTGTAGTGGCGCAATCTCAGCTCCCTGCAACCTCCACCTCCTGGGTTCAAGCAGTTTTCCCGCCTCAGCCTCCCAAGTAGCTGGGACCACAGGTGTGCACCACCATACCTGGCTGATTTTTGTATTTTTAGTAGCAACAGGGTTTTACTATGTTAACCAGGCTGGTCTCGCACTCTTGACTTCAAGTGATCTACCCGCCTCAGCCTCCTAAAGTGCTGGAATTACAGGCATGAGCCACTGTGCCCAGACCCGAAAAAAGAAATTTTAAATGGTTGTCTTACATAAAAATTTCTCTTCTTTCAAGAAAAAAGCTATACTGAACTACATGTTTGCTATTAGTACATGTGGTGCTTGTGTGCAAATTATGAAAGGACATCCTTCCTCTTTACTGCCATCTGCTGACAAACGAAAGATGTCCACAAAGTGAAAGATACCTAGACGGCATAACTGTGTTTGGTGTCCAGTCTACAAAACCACATACCAGCCTTATTAAACTACCACTGAAAGGGATTTTTTAAAACATGAAAATGAATTCTACATTCTGTTTATGATAAAACCACAAAATAAAATTGTATACACCTTTTCACTTAAAAATTCGTTTTTGCAGTTTTGAACTTCTTGAGGATATGAGCACCATGTGGACAAGATTTTTATATTTTTTAGATCCTATACAGTCTTAGAACCCTACTTTATTATTTTACAAGTTCCCTTACTTACAGGGAATAATTTTTGTTTCCTGTACTTTCTTGTTTGTTAAGAATATTTAAAGTTTTGAGTCCAGTTGCCCATTTTAAAAACTTTTCTTCCTGGGCGCCATGGCTCATGCCTGTAATCCCAGCACTTTGGGAGGCTGACACAGGCGGATCACTTGAGGTCAGGAGTTTGAGACCAGCCTGGCCAACATGACAAAACCCCGTCTCTACTAAAAATACAAAAATTAGCCGGGCGTGGTGGCCCGCGCCTATCCCAGCTCCTCAGGAGGCTGAGGCAGGAGAATGGCTTGAACCTGGGAGGCGGAGCTTGCAGTGAGCCGAGATCACGCCACTGCACTCCAGCCTGGGCGACCGAGTGAGACTGTGTCTTAAAAAGAAAAAAGAAAGAAAAGGAAAGGAAAGAAAAAAAACTTTTCTTTCCGCAATTATTTTAAGTTGAATGTCATATTCCTTTCTTAGGATACAAAATGCCCATCACATGTCCCTCCTAGATACTATCTCAAACCACTTAACAAATTAACTTCATGTCTAGGATGTCTAGGTACTGATCCTTTGATTTTTTTTAAGGACTCTTGTACCTAAATATGATACTGGGGAATATTGCAAAATAGCTTTTCATGTAGATTTGAGTTAGTAATACGCAATGTAATATATTTTTACTTGGCGCTTAATGTAGTTTCCCCTCCCCCTCAAATTCTTGGCACAAATGTTATGATTTGTTTTATATCAGAACTTTCTACAGGGAGGTATTCAGAGGTACATGATTAATATTTTTATTGTTATTTTTGGTAAGATTTTTATTATAAAATTACATTGGTAATATAAAAACCTGCATAATATAATAATATTTCCTCTTACAGACTCTTGTTCATCTGATAGTGAAACAGAAGATGCTTTAGAAAAGAATCTAATAAATGAAGAACTTTCTCTTAAAGATGAACTAGAAAAAAATGAAAATTTGAATGATGATAAGCTAGATGAAGAAAATCCAAAGATTTCTGCACACATATTAAAAGAAAATGATAGGACTCAGCTGCAGCCTTTAGAAACCCTGAAGTTAGAAGTTGGAGAGAATGAACAAATAGTACAGATTTTTGGAAACAAAATGGAACAAGCAGAAGAAGTTAAGAAAGAAGCCGAAAAATCTCCAAAAGGAAAGGGAAGACGAAGCAAGACAAAAGATCTTTCTTTAGAAATTATAAAGATTTCATCATTTGGCCAGAATGAAGCAGGAAGTGAACCTCATATAGAGGCTCGTAGTCTTGAATTGTCTTCATTAGACAATAAAAACTTCTCTTCTGCTACAGAAGATGAAATTGACCAATGTGTGAAAGAAAAGAAGTTGAAACGGAAAATACTAGGACAATCATCACCAGAGAAAAAAATAAGAATTGAGAATGGAATGGAAATGACAACTACTGTATCTCAAGAAAGGACCAGTGATTGTATTGGATCTGAGGGAATGAAAAAGTTAAATTTTGAACAGCACTTTGAAAGAGAAAATGAAGGAATGCCATCATTGACAGCAGAGTCAAACCAATGCATCCAACAACTGACTAGTGAAAGATTTGATAGTCCAGCTGAAGAAACTGTAAATATTCCACTAAAAGAAGATGAGGATGCAATGCCTCTGATTGGGCCTGAAACCTTGGTTTGCCATGAAGTAGATTTGGATGATTTGGATGAAAAGGATAAGACCAGCATTGAGGATGTAGCAGTTGAAAGCTCTGAGTCTAACTCCCTTGTTTCTATTCCACCTGCCCTACCTCCTGTAGTCCAACATAACTTTTCAGTAGCTTCACCACTTACTCTTAGTCAAGATGAGTCTCGAAGCGTAAAAAGTGAGAGTGATATAACGATTGAAGTTGATAGTATTGCTGAAGAATCTCAAGAAGGTCTCTGTGAGAGGGAATCGGCAAATGGATTTGAAACTAATGTTGCCTCTGGTACCTGTAGTATAATTGTACAAGAGAGAGAGAGCAGAGAGAAGGGTAAGGACTTTCTAGGGAAAAGTTAGTGTTTATATGAAAACCAAAAATTAAAACTGTTGAGTTTTAGGTACTGTTGATCTGTAAAGTAGTTTCTTTTCCTTTTCTCTCTTCTTAAAAAAAGAAATGTCAGTGTAGTCTGTTGAATAAATATACTTCCTCTTGGGTTTTTTTTTTTTTTTTTTTTTTTTTTCACGTTCCCTTTTCCACCTTATTTCAGGTCAGAAAAGACCAAGTGATGGCAATAGTGGATTAATGGCAAAAAAGCAAAAGCGTACCCCAAAGCGAACAAATGCTGCAGCCAAAAATGAAAAGAATGGAACAGGTTGGTGTTATTCAATGCTAGCTTTAGTCTTACAGTGTTAGTATTTTTAGCAGCTTGTTGGCTTGTTTTAAACATAAATGGAGCAATACTATATTGTTTTATAACTTTGCATTTTCATTTAACAGTATTATACTAGATATTTTGCCATTTTTATTCTTATGAACTCTAGCTCATTCTTTTTTACAACTTTAGGAAAGTATTAAAAAGTTTATCATTTTTAACCATTTCTCTGTTGGTGAGCATTTAGGTTTTGTTTTTTTTTTTATACTGTTATAAACTTTGTGCATTTGTGCACATATTTCTGTAGGTAGGATACCAAGAAATGTAATTGTTAGGTCTGTTGCATTTTGATATTTAAGAATTTTATCATTTATAATCTGAGTTAACCTTTTTCATTATTTATAGGACAAAGCAGTGATAGTGAAGATCTTCCTGTCCTAGACAATTCAAGTAAATGTACCCCAGTAAAGCATCTTAATGTATCTAAGCCACAGAAACTTGCACGATCTCCTGCAAGAATATCCCCACACATCAAAGATGGAGAGAAAGATAAACACAGAGAAAAACATCCAAATTCATCCCCTAGGACATACAAATGGAGCTTTCAACTCAGTAAGAAGCTTATTGAAAACTTGATAAATGAATACCGTAAAGTGGAATATATCTTAAAATATCAACTTGGATTAATGTTAATAAGGAATAATGACTAACTATTTAGATATTCCAAATATTGCCTTAGCAATAATCACTACATGTTGTCTTAAGTATAAATCTGTGTCTTTTCATAAAATTAACTTGATAAATATTGACTTACAGGAAGGTCTCCATTAAGAAGACATGTATGATTTATATAAATCAGTGAAACTGAAGTGCCCTTTGTAGCACTAACTACTGTATAACTAGTAGTAGTGAAGAAAATGCCAATACAGGGAAACTATTCTGATAACTATAATTATAGATAGGTCAGGGTTGGTTTGTGTTGATGTTTTCTTATGTTTTTCTGATCATTTAAGTAATAAATGTTTAGTATAGAACATTTGGGATCTAAAAATAATTCTTAATCATGAATTTAATTCACATCTTCCCTGTTTACAATCTTATTTAGCTTACTGTACTAGGTTTTAATAAACTAAAGCTTTTGTTGATTTGTGAGTTAGATGTTTGATAGAACTACCATCATTTTTCTCAAAGAATTATTTTAAAATGCAAATTAACTTTTTTCCCCCCTTTTAGATGAATTAGATAATATGAACAGTACGGAGAGAATCTCATTTCTCCAAGAAAAACTACAGGAAATCAGAAAATATTATATGTCTTTGAAGTCTGAAGTTGCAACCATAGACAGGAGGAGAAAAAGATTAAAAAAGAAAGACAGGGAAGGTAATTTTATTATAATTTTTCTCCTCTTATATTTCAAAACTATATCCTATCATTTTAGAAGATTTAAATTTGATACTCATTGAATATAGCACACATTCATTAATTGCTGTTTTTAAATTCCTAGTGTTTTCTTTTGTTGAAAGGAGTAGGTCAGCAACTGAGTTAATCAGAATGACACCCTTAAAAGGGAGTATGAACTGTCTTTCAAAATGTGTGATTGTACTAAATGTGATGGATTCTCAGGTAGAGCATACTCCTTCTGAAATTCACTCTTTGCTCAAACATTTATTGGCACCTATTAATAGGCACTGTATTTATTATGGGGTTCACCAAAATGAATGAATCATAAGGCTTATTCTCAAGGAGATTATCTTGTTGGGATTAGAAATCATTCCCTAAACAACTAAAAGATAAGATAGTGCCACCCAGCAACTTTAATGAGCATGTGCTGTGCGCCAGGCACTGCCAGGTGGTGGAAGTGCAGAAATGAGTTAGACACAGATTTTCATCTCAGAGATCTTAACATCTAGTGGAACAATGTGTGCCCTAAGAATGATATTAGCAAGTATAGGAGTTAGTGGAAGGAGAGGTTACTTTGGAGCAATCACAGAGAGGGAGTAGTGTCTGAGCTAGCCCTTCGGGGGTTATAGGATTAACTTCTAGTTAAACATGAACATATCCATATACAATCCATCCCCAAGCCCTGTTAAAATAACAGTAAAGGAAATTAAGAGCCCTAAACTCAAAAGGACGAGAGAATGACCACAGCAGACAAGAAATGTCAACAGTATATCTTTTGGAAGCTGCATAACTGATGGACTACTGTAACTCTCCTAGCAGATGAGATACTACTGAAACTAAGCTTGCTTGTCCTCATAGTGAGACAAAACAACAAGAAGGAAGACAATTCATACCATGTAACCCCAGAAAAGCCCTCAGAAGGGATATGGGACAATGCTGAGAAATGGGATTGGTTGAAAATGAAAGGAGAAATTGGATCTCCTCTTCCCATCAGTGAAGCAAGTCTACCTCACCCCCAACTCAAGCAGAAAATAGATTAACTTAACAGAGAATGAGGAAATCAGTAGGCTTGTAGACTTGGGGGCACCAGCCACAGCTGAGGGTAATGATTAAGTGCTAAGCCAAAATAGTGGATGGAGTGAAAGTTTGCATACTGAATAGTTAGATTGCTGTGCCTCTTCGTTAGAAGAGGCCTAGTCCTCTTGGCTTCCTGAAAGCTGGCAGCCAAGTTTATGCTTAGTCCTGGGAGGAGACTGGAAGATTCTTCTAAAGAAAATGACCAGCCCAAGAAAAATTACCTACTATTTGGATGTTCCTGAAACAAAAATCAAGATCCTTGCCAATCACTACATGTGTACTGTCCATATTTAAAAGCCCTGATGCTCATACACAGCTTTCAGTCAGCTTTTTAATGTTAAATATGGAAGCCACATGACCAGACATTTGAGGAAAACCCCTACATAAAGGCAGAAGCCAAAGTTAAAAAAAAGGAACTGGAAAAAAACAGATAATATACCATATTTAAAAAAAAAACACACACAACTATTCTTAATAGTTAATCCAAGTTGAGTATCCTTTATTTGAAATGCTTGGGTCTAGAAGTGTTTGGGTTTTTTATTTTTTCAGATTTTGGAATATTTGTACATAATGAAATATCTTGGTGATGGGACCCAGGTCTAAACACAAAATTCATTTATGTTTCATAGACACTTTATACACATAGCCTGAAGGTAATTTTATGTAATACTTTAAATAATTTTGTGCATGAAACAAAGTTTGTGGTAAGTGCTTATGTGTGGAATTTTCCACTTGTGGCATCACATTGATGCTCAAAAGTTTCAGATTTTGGATTTTGGGATTAGGGATATTTGATTTGTATCCAGAGGTAAAGGGAAAGATACTGCTACCTTGAAACAAAAGCATAGTAACTATTTTAAAAATTGAGAGAACAAGAAGGATATCTTTAAAATATGATAGCAGGAATTTAGAAAAATTAATAAGGCAGTAAAGCCGAAGAAATTCCACTAGAGGGTCAAAAAGACAATAGGAGAGAAGAAATAATAGAAATATGGAAATTGGTGAGGAGCTCCAACTTCTGAATCATAGGATTTCTAGAAGGAGAGTTGAATAAACAAGAGGAAGTTGTCATCAGAGAAATAGTTTTAAAATTCTAGAACTGAAGGATGTGAGTCAGAAAACTGAAAGGACTCACTGTGCCCTCTATAAATAATGGGGGTGAAAATCACCAAAGCATATGAAATTTCAGAATCCTGTGGATAAAGAGTAGATTCTAGGCCTGGCACAGTGGCTCATGCCTGTAATCCCAGCATTTTGGGAGGCAGAGGCAGGTAGATCACTGGAGGCCGGGAGTTTAAGACCAACCTGGCCAACATGACAAAACCCCATCTCTACTAAAACTACAAAAGTCAGCCAGGCGTGGTGGCAGATGCCTGTAATCCCAGCCACTCAGGAGGCTGAGGTTTGAGACTCACTTGAACCCGGAAGCAGAGTCTGCTGTGAGCGCCGAGATCGCGCCAGTGCACTCCAGCCTGGGTGACAGAGTGAGACTCTGCCTCAAAAAAAACAAAAAGTAGATTCGAAAAATTTACCATATAAAGATACATATATAAAAAGAAATGGATCTCAGAACAGCATCAAGAGTCTTACATCTGATTTCTCAGTGGTAGTACTAGACACTAGAAGCCAAGCTAAGAAGACATGGGATCTGGCAAACAAGGAATCCTACGTAGGAAAATAGAGAAGGAATATCTGAAGGTGATGGTGAATGGAAGCTGTAGGATGACCACTGCATAGCAGACCTAGAAAGCAACTATTCCAGGAGTAGGATGGAACAGGAGGGGAAAGCTCCAGAAGGGATATCTCTTAAAAAACAAATAAAAGGTAAATTACCTGATAGAGTTCATCATGTTGAGAGAAGTTTTCTGCCTCTAGTAGAGATTTAGAGGATGACTTTGTGGTAGAGTGACCTGTCATGTGTGGTCTTGACCATTGTGCTCCAAGTCCAGCAGTTTTTAATTCCTACAAATAGGAACAGGGTGGAGCAAATGGAAAGAGATCAGACTCTCATGTTCATCCTTTTCTTTTAAAAGCTGTAAATACCAAGATGTATTTACAGAACTTTTGAATATCAAAAGAAGAAAAGAACAAATTAGCAAATTAAAATTTCTTCAGAGAACCCACCACTGCTCTGGGGTCAGTTTCCTAAAGGTGACATACATTTCAGACAATTAGAATTTTTTTTTTTTTTTTTTTTTTGAGACAGAGTTTCACTCTTGTCGCCCAGGCTGGAGTGCAATGGCACGATCTTGGCTCACTGCAACCTCCACCTCCTGGGTTCAAGCCATTCTCCTGCCTCAGCCTCCCAAGTAGCTGGGATTACAGGTGCCTGCTACCATGCCTGGCTAATTTTTGTATTTTTAGTAGAGATGGGGTTTCACCATGTTGACCAGGCTGGTTTCCAACTCCTGACCCCTAGTAATCCACCCACCTCGACCTCCCAAAGTGTTGGGATTACAGGCGTGAGCCACAGCGCCCGGCCAAAAAGATTTTTTTATTACCATCTTTTTTTGGGGGGCAGGGGGACAGTCTGTCAGCCAGACTGGAGTGCAGTGGCGTGATCACTGCTTACTGCAGCATCAGACTCCTGGGCTCAAGCGACCCTACCACCTCAGCCTCCCAAGTTACTGGTATCACAGGTGCCTGGACCACTGTTGCCTGCCACCACACCCAGCTAACTTTTTAGTTTTTTTTGTAGAGACACATTCTCACTATGTGGTTCAGGCTGGTCTCGAACCCCTGTTCTAAAGCAGTCCTCTTGCTTTGGCCTCCTAAAGTACTGAGATTATAGGCATGAGCCAACATGCCCAGCTTATTATAGTCTTTTCTCCATTTTTATTTGCTTAGGTTTTCATAATGAGTTATTAAACTGAGATTTGAGTGGTTTCTGGCATATATATAAGAATTTGTTGCCTGGGCATGGGGCTCATGCTTATAATTCCAGCATTTAGCAGGCTGGAGCAGGAGGATGGCTTGAGCCCAGGAATTGGAGACCAGCCTGGGCAACATAGCAAAATCCCGTCTCTACAAAAAATTTAAAATTTAGCTGGGTGCAGTGGCGTGCACCCATAGTCTCAGCTACTTGGAAGGCTGATGCGGGAGTGTCGCTTGAGCCCCAGAAGTTGTAATGATACTTAAATAAACAAAAATTAAAACTTCAAATAAAATAGGAACAATCAGGGAAAGATTGGCAGAAGACAAGAGTTTTGCAAGGAAAGAGAAGATAAAAGCAAAGAACTTAAAAAGTGGCAAAACATCTAATGCTCAAAGTACTGATCCCTAATCTGTGTTATGTCCTCCTGGAGAAAATTACATTAAAACCATTTGAGGACTTTTTGCTTATCACACATTACTTCCGTCCTGATCTCCATGATTCTGATACCTGTCAGAGGAAATCCTCTGAGTTAAGTTAATTCTTTTATGGTCCTATGACCCATAGATAAAGCAGAAATTCCCTATGGTTCTGTGTTTATCTCAGGTTGACCTTGTTTCTGATTGAGCTAAGTTCCTTCAGGGGATCCCCCAACTAGAGGTTTAAGAGTTTTTGTCTCTTTAATCCTTATATTTTATGATGTCTTTTAAAGTGTTGAGTAGTACTTAACTGACCAAAGACTAACTCTACTTAATTGAGCCAAACAAAATTTTTGCTGACAATTTGTTACTCCTTCATGTGACATATAAGAGGCCTGTGATTAAGGTGAATAATGTTAAGAAGAATTTTATTTCTAATTTGCTGTTAGCCAGGTATCTTTGTGTAACAGTTTTTGGATCTAACATAGTTGTTTTGATTCCACAGTGTCTCATGCGGGAGCCTCCATGTCATCTGCTTCATCAGACACTGGAATGAGTCCTTCATCATCATCTCCCCCACAAAATGTACTTGCTGTAGAATGCAGGTGATAAACATTTTCTCTACCTTCCCAGCAGTTTGCTGCCATGGACATAAATCCCCAGACCCTGAATTACAACCACAGAAAGCACTCAACTGGTTTGACATTGCTAAGTATATCCTGTATACTTTTCCAGGCCGGATTGTATCTATTCCCCTCTCTCTTCTTTTTTCTTGTTGCAAAAAATAAGCTGATTAATAAGTGAAGGTTAAGCAGCCTGCCATATTTGTCATAATTTTTCCTCTTTACTTTTTTTTTCATTTGTTGTGATATAGAACAAAGGGCACTTAGCAAATTTGAATTTGTATAATAAAGCTTTCAGGTGTTATAGAAATCATAGACAAGCAAGTGCACATGATAAACATCAAAATATTACCCAGCTGAATAGTTACTGCTGCACTTTCACTAAGATGTATTTGAACACTTGGTGAGTAGGGGGTTTATGTTGTGTTTTTTTCATTATTGTTGTTTTTTTTATTTTTGTGGAAGCACTTGCTATTTAGAACTGCCAAAGTATATGTTCAGCAGTGTGCCCAGGATTAAAGGTGTAAATGGGACAAAATAAATTGTGAAAGGAAGTGTAGTTGACTGAAAACTACAGTTGTAATAAGTCTTCCACTTTTTATAGGATTTTTGAGCACACAATTATGCAAATATTTTAATGTTTATTAATGTTTACAGTGGAATTGTGAATAAGTTTTCAGTGGACTATCTTATCCCTTGACAAAAATATTTTGTCTTTTTTCTATGTAATTTCAGAGTTTTTATTTTGTTACAAAAAGACAAAAATGAAATATATAACAACAATGAAGTTATTTAACAAGATTTCTAAAGCTGAAAATTTTGTGTAAAATAAGGTATTATCTTGCAACTTGTTAAATATATTTATTCAGACATTGGATGTTGTATTTTTATGTATTTTTTAAAATATTAATAAAATTGAAAAAAAGAAAATTCTAGGTTAATTCACTCTTTGGATGACAATAGCTCTCAGCTGTCCTTTTTACAGGAGGTTGCATCCTGCAGCCTTGCCTGTGTTAAAGGGAGTCTGTCTCAGTCCGTCAAACAGTATAGAACTATAAATGGGCATCTGGATCATTAAAGTATGTCCTTGTTTAGAAACTTTGGCAGTCCTAGTATTTAAACTGTTTTGAGGATCAAATTTTTGGTTGCCCTTAAGATACTTTGTCACAGTTTTTATGTTTGCTATACTGCCGAATGAATTTATATCTCCCAAAGTTGAGATGCAACAACTAAGTAAAGCAACTATGTATGCTTTGTCTGTGAATTGTTCCACAGACTGATACATTTTGTAAATAATTCTTCCAAAATCATGTATTTAAAGCAGTTTTGCATATACATTATGTAAAAAGGTGATTTTTTAAAAGCAATTTTTAAATTCATGTTTGTACATTGAAAGGGGTTTTTTTTTTAAACCTCCTTTTCTGTGTTTAATATGCTGTAGAATAATAACCTAGATGCTCTAGACTGTATATCAGGATCTGATTTACAAGAAGAAGTCAGAGCTAAACACTAGTGATGGCATAGCATTACTGAAATCATTGTTTCTTAATTTCATTTTACCACATTGTGAACTTGTGATTCAGATTCCATTTTCTCAGAGAATTAAAAACAAAAAAAGTACTCTTGTAAAATGCACTTTTCTGTCTTTTCTTTGCAAAGCAGAAGTATTTCAATGTAAAATAAAAATGGAGCTCAGTGGGCAGTATTAATAAAGGCCATGTTTTAAACATAGGCTTTATACTTTTAGTTTTATTTTAAGTGATTGCTTTTTTCCTAAGTGCTAATAACTTACAGTTGGAAAATCAGATGTCACAAAACCAAGCATTTTAGTATATTCTTCAGCCTTCACAATAAAATATTTCTACTAATTATAAAAATGAAAAAAAAAGTGTCATTTAAATCCAGCTGGACCTAGGAGGCAACCTTAGATTTATACATTAAATATTTTAATGATTTCCTTCTGTAGCAATTCAATAAATGTGAGATAAATAAGTTATCAGCTTGAGTACTGTCCCTTCTAATTGATACAAATTTGGTCATGAAGTATTGGGATGTTGCTACAGAGAACAAAACTGTGTATTCATTGAATAGATACACACTGTTAAAATCCTTTTATCTGGAAGCTGGAAAGGATTATGAAATTAAGTGAATATTGACTAAGTATGACATTTCAAATATTGAGCATATTTTGAGTTTAGGTAAACTTTGAATAGATACCTCTTACATGTGACTAAGAAGGTAAAAAATATAGGCCAGGCGCGGTGGCTCACACCTGTAATCCCAGCACCTTGGGAGGCCGAGGCAGGTGGATCACAAGGTCAAGAGATCGAGACCATCCTGATCAACATGGTGAAACCCCGACTCTGCTAAAAATACAAAAATTAGCTGGGCGTGGTGGCGTGTGCTTGTAATCCCAGCTACCCAGGAGGCTGAGGCAGAAGAATCACTTGAATCCGGGAGATGAAGGTTGCAGTGAGCCCAGATCGTGCCACCGCACTCCAACCTGATGACAAAGCAAGACTGTGTCTAAAAAAAAAAAAGTAAAATTATAAAGACACTCTAATATAATGGAAGTTGCCATCTATAAAATTGTTATTTAAAAGATGATGGAGCTTTCTGTGTTAATATTGCATTGCATGCTTTTATGTATTTCAATTTTTGAAACAGGGTCTTGCTCTGTCACCTAGGTTGGAGTGCAGTGGTGTGAACACGGCTCACTTCAGCCTTGACCTCCTGGGCTGAAGCGATCCTCCCACCTCAGCCTCCTGAGTAGCTGGGACTGCAGGCATGCACCATGACACCTGCCTAATTTTTAAATGTTTTGTAGAGACAGGGTCTTGCTATGTTGCCCAGGCTGGTGTTGAACTCCTGGGCTTACGCGATCCTTCTGCCTCGGCCTCCCAAAGTGCAAGGATTATAGGCGTGAGTCATTGTGCCCAGCTGGCCATTGTGTGCTTTTATTGTTTGTTATTTTGTGTTAAATTTCTAGTTTTCTTCTCTTTCAGTAAGAAAGATGGTTGCACTTAGCATATTAAAAGACTACTACATACTATGCCTTCTATGAAATTGCTTTAAGTTATGAAAATCTATGTGGATTGCCCAGTTAATTTGCTTATATACCTTTCTTTTCTTATAAGCCCTGTAATTTTTTTTTTTTTTTTTTTTTTGAGACAGAGTCTTGCTCTGTTGCCCAGGCTGGAGTGCAGTGGTGCGATTTCCACTCACTGCAAGCTCCGCCTCCCGGGTTCATGCCATTTTCTTGCCTCAGCCTCCCAAGTAGCTGGGACTACAGGCACCTACCACCACGCCTGGCTAATTTTTTGTATTTTTAGTAGAGATGGGGTTTCACCGTGTTAGCCAGGATGTTCTCAATCTCCTGACCTCGTGATCCGCCCGCCTCAGCCTCCCAAAGTGAGCCACCGCACCCGGCCTTAAGCCCTGTAATTTAACATAGCTATCAAGATTGTGAAAGCATTCAAAGCTATATTCAACCATATATAAAACCTATTAACAGAATTCATTCATTGATGATTTATTATCTTCTATGTGCCAGGCATAAGCTTAAGGCCCAGGAGCCACAACGGTGAACAAGACAGAATAAAGTCCTTCTCTTCATGGAATGTATAATCGTGGTATAATAATATGATAGATGTAAACAGTTAACTCATGTAATTATTATTTTTTTTATTACAGTCTCTGCTTATCCAAACTCATGTAATTGTAAGTGCAGGTATAATAAGCATATGAAGTTATGGTGTGCCATGAGATAATGATACAGAGCCCACTAGTTTGAAGGCAGGGGTGGTATGGGAAGGCTTTGCAGAGAAAGCAACAGTATAACTGAACTCCAGTGAAGATTATGAATTGGCTGGGGAAGTAGAAGGAGAGCTATGGAGAGTATAGTGTTCCAAGGACATGGGGGAGGAGAGATTGGTAGAAATGGTCCAGGTAATGAGCCAAGGCAAGAGTAGACCTGATGCAGGATCCCAGTCAAGTAGGACTCAGAGTGGTAGGGGAACAGGAGCAAAGGGACAGGTGGTCAAGATTTGAGCAGTTCCCTACCACTCTCAGCCCTACTTGTCTGGAGCTGTCTCAAGAGCCACTTTTCCATGAAGCTTTTGCTGACTTCTCACTACCACCAGAATAGTGCCCTCTTCAGTCTGTGTTATTTTACGTGACAATTTACCTGATGTTTACTTGTGCATGTGTGTTTCTACCCTACTAGATGATTGAGTTCTTAAAGCCAGACGTTTGTTTGTTTTTTAGTAGAGACAGGGTTTCACCACGTTGGCCAGGCTGGTTTCAAACTCTTGACCTCAAATGATCCACCCGCCTTGGCCACCCAAAGTGCTGGGATTACAGGTGTGAGCCACCACACCCTGCCTAAAGCCAGACATTTAAAAGAGGTGTTTAGGGTAATTTTTTTGTTTGAGACAGGGTCTTACGTTTGACTACTGTCACCCAGCCTGGAGTGAAGGCGTGTGATCATGGCTCACTGCAGCCTCTATTTCCCTGGCTCAGGTGATTCTCCCACCTCAGCCTCCCAAGTAGCTGGAACTACAGGCGTTCACCACTTTGCCTGGTTAATTTTTTTATATTTTTAGTAGAGACGGGGTTTCGCCATGTTCCCCAGGCTAGTCTTCGAATTCCTGGGCTCAAGCGGTCCACCTGCCTCGGCCTTCCAAAGTGCTGGGATTATAGGCGTGAGCCATTGTGCCAGCCAATGTTCTTTTCACAAAGTAATTTTAAAAAATCATTTCAAAAGTGTTAAAGTAGATTTGTTTAACAGTCTGATCTGAAAATATTCCTAAATTGATGACCTTTTTTTCCTTCTCTCCTTGTTCTTCCTTTTCCCATTACTTTCATGTGGTTACACACAGATTTTTATCACATTAAAGGAAGAGTACAATAAGTGATGACATCCATCATTAGTGAAGGTTGGTTGACTCTTAGAATGGAGTTCGCCCTAATGAGGAATTTGTAACAAATACATGCTTAAGAGTAGAAATTTTTTTAGTTCTTTAAATTTTATTACAAAATCAAATGTTTTCCATGTTGACAAGCACAAAAAACTTCTTTTATTCATATAGCTCCATTATGTATCTCTTTAAACAGAACAAGGGCAGTGCTTATAATTTTGGTATTTGTACTTAACATAATTATGAAGCTATCTTCATTTTGTAATCTGTGTCATGCAGAATTCATGTTGAAAAGTTCTTTTGTAAAAAGCTTAAGGAACTTCCACATAGATACAATAAATGATTACTCTGCACAAGTAATTGGATTTCTTCTCGAGGCTAAATTACATTAAGCAGGACAATCTGATTCAAGAATCCCATCATTTTAGGGTTGCCAGAGTGAGCAAATAAAAATACAGGATACCCAGTTAAATGTGAATTTCAGAAAACAGATACTTTCCTCATATAAAGATGTCCCATGTAAAAATGGTTATTTATTAAAACACACTTAGGCTGTGCATGGTGGCTCATGCCTGTAATCCCAACACTTTGGGAGGCTGAGGTGGGTGGATCACCTAAGGTTAGCAGTTCAAGACCAGCCTGGCCAACACGGCAAAACCTCATCTCTACAAAAAATACAAAAATTAGTGGAATGTGGTGGTGCATGCCTGTATTCCCAGTTACTTGGGAGGCTAAGGCAGGAGAATCACGTGAACCTGGGATGCGGAGATTGCAGTGAGCCAAGATAGTGCCACTGCATTCCAGCCTGGGCAATAGAGCAAGACTCCATCTCCAAAAAACAAAAGGCCGGGCACAGTAGCTCACGCCGGTAATCCCAGCACTTTGGGAGGCCGAGGTGGGCAGATTACAAGGTCAGGAGATTGAGACCATCCTGGCCAACATGGTGAAACCCCATCTCTACTAAAAATACAAAAATTAGTTGGGTATGGTGGCACATGTCTATAATCCCAGCTACTTGAGAGGCTGAGGCAGGAGAATCGCTTTAACTAGGAGGTTGCAGTGAGCTGAGATCGTGCCACTGCACCCCAGCCTGGCAAGAGAGCAAGACTCCGTCTCAAAAAACAAACACAAAAACCTCAGACTTAACTGGGTATCCTGTATTTTATTTGTAAACCCTATACTAGTTGCCCTTCTGCTATAACACAAAACATACATTTATTATCCTTAAAGAACTTTTTTGGTCCCAGTTGGAGGGTAACAAATTGCTCAGGTTTTCTCTTGGTTTCCAGGAATGAATGTGCATGGGCAGCCCATCACGGATTTCTTTTTATCCAATAAGTTTTTGGGGAACAGGTGGTGGTTGGTTACATGAATAAGTTCTTTGGTGGTGATTTCTGAGATTCTGGTGCACTCATCACCTGAGCAGTGTACACTGTACCCATTGTATAGTGTTTTTTCCTTCATCCCCATCCCACCCCTTCCCCCAAGTCCCCAAAGTCCAATGTATCATTCTTACGCCTTTGCATCCTCATAGCTTAGCTCCCACTTACGAGTGAGAAAATACAATGTTTGGTTTTCCATTCCTGAATTACTTCACTTAGAGTAAGTCTCCAGGACTGCTGCAGTGGTGTACGCCTGTAATCCCAGCACTTTGGGAGGCCGAGGCAGGTGGATCACCTGAGGTCAGGAGTTCGAGACCAGCCTGGCCAACATGGTGAAACCTTGTCTATACTAAAATAAAAATTAGCCAGGTTTGGCGATGCATACCTATAATCCCAGCTACCTGGGAGGCCCAGGTGAGAGAATCACTTGAACCTGGAAGGCGGAGGTTCCACCGAGCCAAGATCACACCACCACACTCAAACGTGGGCAATAGAGCAAGACTGTGTCTCCAAAAAGGAAAAATAAAAAAAGAATGGTCTCCAATTCCGTCCAGGTTGCTGCGAATGCCATTATTTCATTCATTTTTATGGCTGAGTAGTATTCCATAGTATGTATGTACTACAGTTTCTTTATCCACTAGTTGACTGATAAGACATTTGGGCTGGTTCCATATTTTTTGCAATTGTGCATTGTGCTGCTATAAACATGCGTGTGCAAGTATCTTTCATATAATGACTTCTTTTACTGTGAGTAGATACCCAGTACTGGGATTACTGGATCAAATGGTAGTTCTACTTTTAGTTCTTTAAGGAATCTCCACACTGTTTTCCATGGTGGTTGTACTAGTTTACATTCCCATCAGCTGTGTAAAAGTGTTCCCTGTTCACCACATCTTTGCCAACATCTATTAATTTTTTTAATTTTTTGATTATAACCATTCTTGCAGGAGTGAGGTGGTATCATATTGTGTTTTGATTTGCATTTCCCTGAAAATCAATTCTAGGTTACCAACTTTTAGGTATTTCTTTGAACCATCCATTCTTCAGCATTCTGTATAATAAATTCATAGGAGTGGAATTACTACCAAGTCAAAAAGTATGCAAACTTCTAATGGTATTTTCTGAAACTTTTTGAGTACTGATGGGAGTATAAATTTAGAATACCTTTGTGGGGGATATTCTGGCAGTATTTACTGAGATTAAGAATGCACATATATCTGATCCAGTAATTCCACCTCCAGGAATTTATCCTATAGGTATTCTCAGCCATGTGTATAATAATATATGTTCAAGGCTATTAGTGGCAGGACTGTTTGTCATAAAAATTAGAATTAACCAAAATGGCATCTCTACAGGATACCTAAATAAATTGTGGCACACTGATAAAACAGATTGCTATGTATCTGAAAAAAGAATGAGAAAGCATACCATATCTGTAGAAAGATAACTGATAACACTGGTTGCCTTTGGGAAGGGGAAACTGTAACTGGGGAACAGAGGTGGGAGAATTTTCATTGTAGTCATTTGTGTCCTTTATGTTTTGAACCAAAAGAAGGTATTATCCACTCAAAAACAGATTTGAAACTTAAATGTCACTGAAATGAAAACAATAATTAAAAACACAATTTTAGAATCTAAACCTTTCACTTTACATAAAAAAACTGACACAGCGGTAAAGTGATTTGTCCATGTACAAATAGTTAAGTTATAAATGACTGTATTTATAAATTCCAATAAGAAGAATCCCAGATCCCAAAGGTTCTCTTTGCCCATACCAAGGGTTGAGGATGTTGTGGAGGAACTAGAACTGTCATAGCCTGCTGGTGAGAATGCAAAATTGTACAACTACTTCGGAAAATGTTGTTTTGTTTTCCTTTTGATTCAATTCAGGGAAGAGTTAACGCTTTGGAAAATTTTTGACAATTTCTTAAAAAGTTAAACATGTGACCCAGTCATTCCACTTCTGGGTACTTACCCAAGAAATGAAAGCATATGTCTACATATAGCAGCTTTATAAATCACGGCAAAAATTTGAAACAACCCAAATTTCCATCAACAAGTGAATGGATAAGTAAATTGTTGCATAGCCATACAATGGAATACAACTCACCAACAAAAGGAACAAATTGATAACATAAGCAACAAAATAGATGAATCTCAAAATACTTATGTTGAGTGAAAGAAGTCAGACAAAAAGTATACACTCTGATTCCATGTATACAAAAATAGAAAATACAAACTAATGTATAGTAAAAAAATAAATCAGTGGTTCCCTGGAAACTTGGAGTGGGGTATGTGGAGGAGGTGGAATGAAAGGGAAAGATTACAAAGGGGCCTGAGGAAACCTTGGGGGTGATTCATGTGGTTTCACAGGTGAATACATATAGGAAAATTAATAAAAGTATGTACTTCTATAAAGAAATACCTGAAGATAGGGGGCAAAAAAGTATATACTTCTAAATGTGTGCAGTTTGAACATTAAAGGAAAAAAACCTTCCAAAATACAAACAGCACAGGAGACATGCAAACCCAAGGCCACTGTGGTTGGCTGGTACTGAGACTAGAACTCAAGTTTAATCAAGTTGGTGATTTTTTAGCCTGGTGAATACAATGAGAGATTTCTACTTTTCGCCACCTAGGTATGTCATGGCCCTTTTGCACTTCCTTCATTTCACTAGAAATCTTAAAATCTTCCCTTTGGCCAGGCGCGGTGGCTCAAGCCTGTAATCCCAGCACTTTGGGAGGCCGAGACGGGCGAATCACAAGGTCAGGAGATGGAGACCATCCTGGCTAACACGGTGAAACCCCCTCTCTACTAAAAAATACAAGAAACTAGCCGGGCGAGGTGGCGGGCGCCTGTAGTCCCAGCTACTCAGGAGGCTGCGGCAGGAGAATGGTATAAACCCGGGAGGCGGAGCTTGCAGTGAGCTGAGATCCGGCCACTGGACTCTAGCCTGGGTGACAGAGCGAGACTCTGTCTCAAAAAAAAAAAAAAAAAAAAGAAAAAATCTTCCCTTTAACATCGGTCAGGAAGTAGATAGGCCCAGTATATTTCTTTTCAGTGTTAAATATAAATGGAAATCCTACTTTTAACAATTTACCTAAGTCAATTTATGTACCCCTTCTCCTTTAATATCTGAGCACTTCTCACGTAACTTTTTGAAACACCAATGCTATTAAGTTGAAATTTTTACTGTAATGACTGAGGTAGTCATCACTCTTGGGTATGACCTTCATTTGTTATTAAACTCTTTCATATACCTTTAATATCCCATAGTTTTATTACGCTTTCTCTGATCCACTGTGTCTCCAGCCTCCCCATCTGTTTTCTTCTCAAGGTTCCCTCCCTCCCTCATTGCCCGTAGCAAGTTTCATCTCCTTTTAGTCTTCTCTTGGGGCACTTCCTCAAACCTTTCATTTCACTTGGCCTCTGAAGGTTCTACTGAGCTCTATCTTACTAGTAATAAAGACATAAATAAGAGATAAGGAAATTGCTGATTTCAAAACTGATTGGTCTCATGTCTAAAGACTAATTGCTGTTGTCTAAGACAGTCCTAGAAAGGACTTTACATGGAGAAATCGGTGGTTCCTTTTTTTTCTTTCACTGGCTCCTTCAATGAATACTGATAGAGTGCTTTCTATATACATACACTGCTCTGGCATAGTAGCATTTTAGCACAATGGACTCAATGTAACAGTAACAATAGACTTCAAAAACAAACCATAGTTCTTTGAGGAGATCAATAAAATTGATAAACCTGTATCCAGGCTGATCAGGAAATAAAGAAGAAGACATAAACTACCAGTATCAGGAATGAGGGTCGTGATCACTACATACTGTATCTATAGCTATTATAAAGATAGGGCGGCCAGGCATGATGGCTCATGCCTGTAATCCCACCACTTTGGGAGGCTGAGGCAGGCAGATCACCTGAGGTGAGCAGAGTTTGAGACCAGCCTGGCCAACCTGGCAAAACCCCATCTCCACTAAAATTACAAAAATTAGCTGTGCATGGTGGCATGTGCCTGTAGTCCCAGCTACTTGGGAGGCTGAGGCACAAGAATCACTTGAACACAAGAGGTGGAGGTTGCAATAAGCTGAGATGGCCCCATTGCACTCCAGCCTGGGCAACAGAGTGAGACTCTGTCTAAAAAAAAAAGGGGGAATATCATGTCATGAACATCTTTATGCCAATATATTTGCCAACTTAGCTGAAATAGAAAAATTCCTTGAAAGACACAGATTACCAAAGCTCACTCGAGGAGTTGATAACCTGAATAGCCCTATATCTATAAAGAAATGGAATTGATGTTAATGAAAACTTCCCACAAAATAACTCCAGATCCAGCTGGCTTCAGTAGTGAAGTCTACCAAACACTTAATGAAGGCATAATGTGATTCAAACTGAAGAAGATTGCTTCTAAGTCACTCTACAAGACCAGCATTACTATGACACTAAAGCCAGACAAAGGCATTTCAAGAGAAGAAAACTAAAGACCAATATCTTTCACGAAAATACATGCAAACATTTTAAACAAAATTTCAGTAAATAAAAGTCAACAACATATTAAAAGGATAATACAACATGGGCCAAGTGGGATTTATTCCAGGAATACAGGATTGGTTTAATATTTTTTAAAAATCAGTGAGGCATAGTGGTTCATGCCTGGCATTCCAGCATTCTGGGAGGCTGAGGAAGGAGGATCACTTGAGCCCAGGAGTTCAGGGCCAGCCTGGGCAGCATAATGAGAATGAGTCTCTACAAAAAAATTTTTTAATTAGCCAGGTGTGGTGGTGCATGTCTGTGGTCCCAGCTACCTGGGAGCCTGAGGTGGGAGGATTGCTTGAGCTCAGGAGTTCAAGGCTGCAGTGAGCTATGGTCATGCCACTGCATTCCAACCAGGGCAACAGAGACCCTGTCTCAAAAACAAAATAAAAATCAATGTAATTTACCATATTAATAAGTTAAAAAAGGAAAACCTTATGAGGCAGAAAAAACATTTGACAAAATCTATCTGTTCTCAATAAATACTCTCAACAAAGTAAGCAAGCATAGAATGGAACTTCTTCAACTGATAAAGGACACCTATGAAAAACCTATAGTTAACATTATATTTAATGATGAAAGACTGAATGTTTTTCCTCAAGTTATTGATTGATTGATTGATTGAGATGGAGTCTCACTCTGCTGCCCAGGCTGGAGGGCAGTGGTACAATCTTGGCTTACTGCAACCTCTGCCTCCCTGGTTCAAGTTATTCTCCTGCCTTGGCCTCCCAAGTAGCTGGGATTACAGGTACCTGCCACTACGCCCTATTTTTTAGCACTACGGCTAATTTTTGTATTTTTTTTTTTAGAAGAGACGGGGCTCCACCATGTTGGTCAGACTGGTCTCGAACTCCTAACGTCAAGTGATCTGCCTGTCTTGGCCTCCCAAAGAGTTGGGATTACAGGCATGAGCCACCATGCAGGCCTTCCTCAAGATTAGGAATGAGACAGATACCTACTCTAACTGGCTGCTGCCTTTTTTTTTTTTTTTGCTTTTTTTCTTTCCCTGAGACAGGGTCTGACTCTGTTACCCAGGCTGTAGTGCAGTTGTTGGATCACAGCTCACTGCAGCCTCCATCTCCTGAGCTGATGCCATCCACCCGCCTCAGCCTCCCAAGTACCTGTGAGTACAGGCCCGCGCCACCATGCCTGGCTAATTTTTGTAGTTTTTATAGTTATAGGGTCCCACTACGTTGCCCAGGCTGGGTTTGAACTCCTATGCCCAAGTAATCCTCCCATCTTGACCTCCCAAAGTGCTGAGATGACAGGCATGAGCCACTACGCCTGGCCTCTCACCACTTCCATTCAACATTGTACTAGGAGTTCTAGCCAGAGCATTCAGGTAAGAAAAAGAAACCATATAGGTATCTGGCGAGTTTAGCAGGATTGTGGGATGCAAGTTTAATATACAGAAATCAATTGGATTTCTATGCACTAGCAATAAAGAGTGAATAATTGGAAATTTTAAAATACCATTTACAGTACCATAAAAATACGAAATATATTGGGATAAATCTGACAGGATGGGAAAGACCTCTATATTGAAAACTGCAAGATATTGCTGAGACAAAGACAGTCTTTATGAGGGACTATACCTTGTTCATGGATCATAAAACTTAGTATTGTTGAGATTCTTTGCTCCTCAAATTCAGTGCAATGCCAATAAAAATACCAGCAGGCATCTTGTAGAAATTGACAAGCTAATTATAAAATTCTTTTGGAAATACAAAGGACCTAGAGGAGCCGAAAAGAACTTTGAATAAGAACTAAGTTGAAAGCCTAGCATTACCTAATTTCAATAATTATCATCAAGCTATAGTAATCAACAACAGGGTGGTACTGGAATAAGATAGACAAATAGAGCAATAGAACCGAATAGCCAAAAATAAGCTCTCATATATATGGATAAGTGATTTTTGACAAAGGTGCCCAGGCAATATGGTAAAGATAAGTCAGACTTTTAAGGAAATGGTACAGGGCGGGCGCAGTGGCTCACGCCTGTAATCCTAACACTTTGGGAGCCCAAGGCAGGTGGATCACTTGAGGTCAGGAGTTAGAAACCAGCCTGGCCGACATGGTGAAACCCTGTCTCTACTAAAAAAAAAACACAAATATTAGCCGGGCATTGTAGTGGGCACCTGTTATCCCAGCTACTCAGGAGGCTGAGGCAGGAGAATCGCTTGAACCTGGGAGGCTGAGGTTGCAGCAAGCTGAGATCAGGCCATTGCACTCCAGCATGTGCAACAGAGCGAGACTCCGCCTCAAAAAGAAAAAGAGAGAAAGAGGGAGGGAGGGAAGGAAGGAAGGAAGGGAGAGAGGGAAGGAGGGAGGGAAGGAGGGAGGGAGGGAGGGAGGGAAACAGTTGTACATACATATGCAAAAAAAATTGAGGTAGGGAGGGGAAACAGTTGGACATTCATATGCAAAAAAATTAATTTGGATCCCTACCTTGCAAGATATATGAAAACAAAGTGGATCACAAACTTAAATAGATCACAACATGGATCAGAAAACCTAAAACTATAATGTGTCTAAAAGAAAATAGGAGAAAATATTTGTGACCTTTTGCCTAACTGGGTTAGGCAAAGATTACCGGATACAACATCAAAAGCATAAAGTAACAAATTGATAAACTGGACTTTACCAAAATGTAAAACTTTGGTACTTTAAAAGACACTGTTAAAACAATAAAAACACAAGAAACAGACTGGGAGAAACTATTTGCATATTACACATCACATAAGGACTTCAGAATATATAAAGAACGATCAAAACAGGGAAAAAATGCAATTGCTAAAAAATAGACCAAGGATGTGAACATATACTTCAACTAAGAAGATATATGGATGGCAATTATGCACATTAAAAAAAAGATGTTCATCAAGAGAATGAGAAGACAAACCACAAACTGGGAAAAAATATTCGTAAAAGACATACCTGATAAAGGATTGTTATCCAAAATATACAAAGCTTAAAACACAACACTAAGAAAACAAACCTGATTTAAAAATTGGCAAAAGATCTCAACAGGCATCTCACCCAAGAAGATATACAAATGGCAAAAAAGCATAGGAAACAATGTTCAATATCATATGCATATGTCATTTGAGAACTGCAAATGAAAACCCTGAGATACTACTACACACCTATTAGAATGCAAAAAACTAAAACACTGACAATACCAAATGCTGGGGAAGATGTGGAGCAACGGGAACTCTCATTGCTGGTAGGAATGCAAAAATGCTACAGCCACTTTGGAAGACAGTGTGACTGTCTTCAGTCTTTCTTTTCTTTTCTCTCTTTTCTTTCTTTTTTTTTTTTTGAGATAGTCTCTCGCTGTGTCGCCCAGGCTGGAGTGCACTGGTGGGATCTCTGCTCACTACAAGCTCTGCCTCCCGCGTTCACGCGATTCTCCTGCCTCAGCCTCCCGAGTAGCTGGGACTGCAGGTGCCCACCACCACGCACGGCTAGTTTTTCGTATTTTTAGTGGAGACGGGGTTTCACCTCGTTAGCCACGATGGTCAACCTCGTGACCTCCTGACCTCGTCATCCGCCCACCTCAGCCTCCCAAAGTGCTGGGTTTACAGGCGTGAGCCACCGCACCCAGCCTTCAGTTTCTTATAAAACTAAACATAGGTTGGGGAGTACGGGCTGGTGTTAGACAATGTGAACTAGGAGGTGACCAAAGTTGACCTTAGAGTCAACTTAATTTTGCAGGTGAGGGTACAGAGGCCTAAACGACCACCGGCTCCCAGTAAAGCAGATTCGCGGCATACTGTGCTTTGCCCAAATCGGTGTTGTAGACACAGGGGCAGAGGCATGTTTGGAGAAAGGGTTCAGAATTTGGAGTGCGACAGACGTAGGTTGGAACAGAGCTCTGCTACTCGGTGGCTGCGCAGGCTCCCGCACACATCCTCCCGAACGCTCGGCTTCCTCACCAGTCCACAAGCCTGGGTGCGAGGCGTCAACGCGCCGCTGAGTGCGCAGGAGGCCGCGAGGCCCGATGGGCCGCCGCGCCGACGCCCCCTGCCGGCCGGCCCGCGCCCAACGCTCCGCTTGTGGGACGCCCGCGGCCGGATGCCCTCCGTCCGCTCCCTCCTCGGCCTCTTGGCGGCCGCAGCGGTCTGTGGCGCCTTCGCCTTCCTAGGCTACTGTGTTTACCTCGACCGGAAGCGGCGCGGGGACCCCGCGTTCAAGCGCCGCCTGCGGGACAGTGAGTGGGACCGAGGCGGAGGCGCGGCCGGGTCGGGCAGCGCGGGCGGGCTGCCGGCCGGGAGGGCCCCCCTGTGAGAGGCCGGGCCGTGAGTGCCGCAGCTTCTGCCGAGGGGCCCGCGGCTCCCGGGCGGGCAGGACCACTGGGCCCACGCCTCCCAGCCAGCACGTGCTGTGTTGTGTTCGCAGAAAGAAGAGCCGAGCCTCAAAAGCCTGAGGAGCGGGGCACGCAGGTGCAGTGCTTTCGATCCACGCAGGTAGCTCAGTAGACGCAGGTCCGGGCTCGCTGGGTTTCTTGGCTCCTGGCGGGTTTCTTGGCTCCTGGCGGGCTCGGCAGCAAGTAGTTCCCTCAGCCGCCCGCCGCCCGCGCCAGGGAAGAGGCCTGCCCTCGCGCCCCAAGCACCGCCTCAGGCTCAGTCACTCTCCTCTCACAAAAGGGAGGGAAGGAAGGAGGGAGAAGTTGGAGTTGTAAAAGGGCAGCTGTAAAGCAAAACATTGTACAACAGGCACTTCTTTTAATTGGAAGAAGGAAGAGGAGGCTTTTGCCCTTTCAGAGCCGCGCAGGACACTTAGAAACCCAGACTGGCCACGGTCACCTGGCAGTAACTTCTAGATTGTTCTCCCGCAGGGCCTTTCTTGTAGCTCGGAAGCAGAAGGCATCTTCGTGTTTTCTAAGTCTGCGGCAGAATTTGATTAGTCCCTTTTTTGTTTTTAAGAGACGGGCCGGGCGCGGTGGTGCAGGCCTGTAGTCCCAGCACTTTGGGAGGCGAGGCGGGCATATCACATGAGGTCAGGAGTGCGAGACCAGCCTGGCCAACATGGTGAAAGCCTGTCTCTACTAAAAATACAAAAATTAACCGGGAGTGATGGTGTGTGTCTGTATCTCACCTACTCGGGAGACTGAGGCAGGAGAATTGCTTGAGTCCAGGAGGCGGCAGTTGCAGCCTGGGCGACAGAGCAAGACACTGCCTATAAAAAAAGAAAGACACAAGGGTGTTCCTGTGTTGCCCAGGCTGATCTCGAACTCCTGGCCACAAGCAATCCGCAGTTGATTCTGGATGTTTACTTCGCTGAGATTGTTAACCAGAGCACCTACACGTGTTTGTGTGATCTGAGATTCATTTGTGTGGTGGGCGGTGTCCCAAGGGGCAAGCAAACACATATATGTGTGTGTGTGTGTATAGAGAGCACGCACATGCATGTGAACTAGAACATGTGCTCATGTGGGAGAGCAGATGGTACCACTTCTGGCAACATTGAAGCCTCCTCAATTTAAAGGGAGAAGAAATAGATTCTGCCTCTCAACAGGGATGGCAAGGTTCTGAAAGCACTTGTGTGACCGGGAATATTGCGGTAGCCATTTTTGAAACATGCAGTTTTTCCGGAGAAGACTTTGTAGCGGAAGTGACGTTGAACTGAGCCTGGAAGGATGATGAATTTGTAGCTTGGTTTCAGGGGAGAGGACACAGGATGGAGGGAACAGCATGTGCATAAAGATGCAAAGTGGAGCATCTGCCAAGCACATTCAGTAAACCAGTTTGGCAAAGGAGTCATACTGAGGAATAGTGGGTGGTAAGGTTGGAAAGCGAAAGTAGGGATTGAATTAAGGAAGGCTTGCTTTGAAGGCCAGGTTAAGGAATTGAGATTCAATGGAGGAATTACTGAAGATTTCTAAGCAGGAATTTTTTAAAAAGAAGGAAAGAAAGGCAGAAGATAACCATTCTTAGATTGATCAGGCAGGAGTGTACTTAATGGACAAGAAGAGAAAACAAGCTATTGCAGCGATTTAGATGAGAGGTAATAAAAATCCTAAACTATGGTGGTGTTAGTGGTAACTGGGAAGAATACAGTTCATGCCGACTGAGTAAAGGGTAATGGAGAGGCAGAGTCAAAGACACTTCTGGGGTTTCAAAATGGAATCACAATAGAGAATAAAAGCCCATTTGACATAGTTAGCTGGGTAGGGAGTGTCCAAAGAGCTGGACATGGGAGTGGAGATGCCTTCCCTGACTTGACTGGGACAGAGCCTGTTACAGCTGCATGTCCCTCTTCATTGTCCATGGTTTCACTTGCATATTTATGTAATTATTTAATTAATGCTTTCTGTTTATTACACTAAACTCTGTGAGGGCAGACTTTTGTTTTTTACTCTCCATTGTTTCCAGTGCCTAGAACGGAGTCTAGTGCGGTAGGTGCCCAGCAAATGTTTGTTGAATATTGTTACTCATTGTAGGCAGAGGGAAATACCTTGTGCAGAGGCAAAGAACATGAAATTGTAGTATTCAAGGAGTGTTATGGCCAGAGAGATAGCTGAGGGTCAGTTTAGTGTCTTATTGTGGAGGACTTTGCATGCCAAACTGAAAAGTCAGGACATTTTTCTGTTGTGGTGGATAACTAATGATGGTGACTTTATTTCAGAGAAAAGACACAATTATTTTGGTTTTATTTTTTAAATAAGACAATTCTGGTTCTAGTGTGGAGAAAGGAAGTTGAAGACAGGAAAATCAGTCAATGACAGTTCATATGGGAAATAATGAATGATTTATATTAATATCATATTTTAATTATAATATAATTTAATTATATTCATATTAAGCCATAACTAAGTCATACTATAATTTATTGATATAAATCAATAATTATAATAAATTGTTAATATTATATTATTTCCCATATAGGAAATAAATTATTTCAAGTGAGGAAGCAGCACAAGCAGGATTTTTCAAATGTTCTTTCATGTAATTGTCACAACTCTATTCTAATTTTTTTTTTTTTTTGACACGGAGTCTCACTCTGTTGCCCAGGCTGGAGTACAGTGGCATGATCACAGCTCACTGCAGCCTCAACCCTTTTGGGTTTAGGTGATTCTCCTACCTCAGTCTCCTAAATAGCTGGGACTACAGGTGCACACCATGTCCAGCTAGTTTTTGTACTTGTACAGTGACGGGTTTCGCAACATTGCCCAAGCCGGTCTTGAACTCCTGAGCTCAGGCAGTCTGCCCACCTTGGCATTCTGAAGTGTTGGGATTACAGGAGGGAGCCACTGTGCCTGGCCTCTATTCTCATTTTACAGATGAATAAACCAAAGCAGAGAAAGTCGTCTCTTCTCACCTTTTCTAGGGTCTTTCTTCCTCTTCTTCCCAGGACTTTCCCAAAGTATGGTCCATTGCTGCATTAGATTTACCTGGAGCATTTGTTAAAATATGGATTATTTAACCCTGATCCCAGCAATTCTGATCCAGTAGCCCGGGGAATTCTTACTGGCACAGTGACTGTCAGACTTTAGGATCCATAAGAATCACCTGAAGAGCTTGTTTAAAAATGCAAATTCCTGGGCCCTACTCCCAGAGATTGATTCAGTAGGTCTGGGTGGAGCCCAAGAAACTGCAGTTTTAACAGCTCCTTCAGGTGATGCTTTGTGAAACATGGGCCTTGGGTTCTGTACCCTTCCCCCTCTCCCTAGAAGATCCTTGCCTTCTCCAAAAGTGATTTCAAATGTGCTACTCTAGACCTGGTGTCCCAAGTTTCATCTGTCTACCAGACTCTGCCATCTGGACGTTCTATTGGCACCTCACCTTAGTGTGTCCAGAAGTAAGTTCATCATCTCCCCCCTGGCCACTGCACCTACTCCTGTTTCCTTACGATGCTCCTGGTGTCACTAGCCTCCCTGCTATGACCCTGATTCATCTTGTTTAACTGTCAGCTTCATCCATCATAAACAATGACCAATTCTTATTTTCAAATGCTCTATTTCATATATATATATATATCCCACTTGTCTATTTCTATTGCTTCCCTGCGACTAAAGGCTTTTATTACCTTTTACCCAGGTTATTGAATAGTTTCCTAACTTGTCGCCCTGCCTCTATTCTTATGCTGTTAGAGTAAATTTCTTCTAAATGGCAGCTCTGAATATGTAATTCCTTGCAGTAGCTCCCTACTCCGCAGATAAGACCAGCTTTGCTGGGCGCAGTGGCTCACACCCGTAATCCCAGCACTTTGCAAGGCCGAGGTGGTCTGATCACCTGAGGTCAGAAGTTCAAGACCAGTCTGGCCAACATGGTGAAACCCCATCTCTACTAAAAATACAAAATTAGTCGGGCATGGTGGCACATGCCTATAGTCCCAGCTACCCGGGAGGCTGAGACAAGGGAATCGCCTGAACCTGGGAGGCAGAGGTTGCAGTAAGCCAAAAGTTGCAGTGAGCCAGGATCATGCCACTGTACTCCAGCCTGGGCAACAGAGTGAAACTCCATCTCAAAAACAACAAAAACAAAAACAAAAAACAAAACCAGCCTCAGCTTGGTGCTATGCCTTCGATGGGTGCCTATTCCAATTGACTGCCTTATTTTCCTAGGGATTGGAAATAACATATGTAAAGTTCCTAGTTTATAGCTGGCCTTCAATAATGGTTATATTGTTGCTACATTTACCCTATCATGGCCAGCACAGTGGCTCACGCAGGTAATTCCAGCACTTTGAGAGGCCAAGGCGGGTGGATCACGAGGTCAGGAGTTCGAGACCAGCCTGCCAACATGGTAAAACCCCATCTCTACTAAAAATACAAAAATTAGCTGGGCGTGGTGGTCTGTACCTATAATCCCAACTACTCAGGAGGCTGAGGCAGGAGAATCACTTGAACCCGGGAGGCGGAGGTGGCAGTGAGCCGAGATTGTGCCACTGTACTCCAGCAAACAAACATTTACCCTACCATAATCCAGCTAATTAAGTTCACTTGGTATGTTCCCTGCAATTTTGCGTTGCTTATACTTTCCTCATCAAACTTTCACTGAACCTCTCCACATCTCAAACACTATCTTTTCTGAGAAGCCTTTGACAATTCTCCAACTAGATGTAATGTCTCTGTACTTTGAGCCCCAGAGGACATTGGACTTCTTGTTGTACCTACATGATCCCTTTCCCTTTATTAGACTGTGAGTCCCTGGGGATGGGCACAGGGTTCTTGGTCTCCAATTCCTTCCAGCTTTTCCTGGAGTGTCCTGCCCTTGCCAGTCCTCACTAAACATCCATTGAGTAAAACCTCTGATGTTACTGATTATTAGTATATTTGATGATACAAGCTTAAAAGATGACCCCTGGCTGGGCGCGGTGGCTCATGCCTGTAATCCCAGGACTTTGGGAGGTTGAGGCGGGCAGATTACAACATCAGGAGATCAAGACCATCCTGGCTAACAAGGTGAAACCCTGTCTCTACTAAAAATACAAAAATTAGCTGGGCGTGGTGGTGGGTGCCTATAGTCCCAGCTACTTGGGAGGCTGTGGGAGGAGAATGGCCTGACCCCGGGAGGTGGAGCTTGCGGTGAGCTGAGATTGCGCCACTACACTCCAGCCTGGGCGAGAGAGTGAGACTCTGTCTCAAAAAAAAAAAAAGGTGACCCCTTTCCAGGCTCATTGCATTTTAAAAAGAAAATTCTTGGGGGAAAACAAAAACAAAAACCTTACAGATTTGAAACACTGGAGCTGAAGTAAATGGCAGTGGAGTTGATATTTTGGGCTAGGGTTTGCTCAGTGTACCTTGAAAGACTAGCCCTAGATGTAGTACCAATGATGATGCCATCTTGTGGCCATGGTAGCCTTCATGAACCAACCGCAGTAAACCAAAGCATCCTTCTGAACACTCACTCCCCTGCCAACCCCCCACCAGGTCCTTTGTCCCTTTCCTTTTGAGGGTGTGAGTACAGAAGGCTTAGCATAGTTTCTTGTTTCCCCTAATAGAGAATTACTGTTGCATGAACAGGTTTCACTACTAAAAAGACCAAAATGACCTTGTAAGCCAGAGAAATCATTGCAACCAAATCAATAGGCACTGTTAATATCCCGGGCAAGAAAATAGTTTTGCAACATACAAAACTACCTTTGTTATATTAATTACAGTAGGATTTCTGCTATATGTGGGTGGGTAAAATATGGGATGAGAGTTACTTATTATAAGCATCTCAACTTAACAAATATGTCATGTTTTTTTAAATCACTTAAAATAATCCCATTTTAGAAAATTGGTTTAAATATTATAAAGAACAACTACATTTGTCATAACTTTAGATTTAGAGACTAGGTTCAAGATGTCATTTTTTTTTCTTCCTTTTTTTTTATGACAGAGTTTCACTCTTGTTGTCCAGGCTAGAGTGCAACAGTGTGATCTCAGCCAATTGCAACCTCCGCCTCCCAGGTTCAAGCGATTCTCCTGCCTGCGCCACTATGACTGCTAATTTTGTATTTTTAGTAGAGACGGGGTTTCTCCATGTTGGTCAGGCTGTTCTCGAACTCCCGACCTCAGGTGATCCGCCCGCCTTGGCCTCCCATAGTGCTGTGATTATAGGTTTGAGCCACCGCATCCAGCCCAAGATGTCCTTTATAAATAAAAAATAATTTGATCAGTAACCATATACCTTACATTCATTACTCATTGTTAAATATTTTATGAATATTTTAGTTGTGGGATCCAGCGAAGAATAAAAAATTGCAAGAACTTTTCTTGCAAGAGGTACGGATGGGAGAACTTTGGTTATCTAGAGGTAAGAATGTAAATGTTCTTTTGTGAGTTACTTACGACAGTTTATTCTTAAGAAATATTTATTGATTAGTATTTGTATGTCCAATAACTAGCTGGATGTGTTAGCCAACTTCCCTCACTAAAGAAAAACTATCCCAGCATGTTCACTTCATCACACTGTACTCTTGCATTATGTTAGAGTTTAGTGTTCAAGTTGCAGACTTGGAAGTGGGCAAACAGAGTAGCAAAGCCAAATACAAAAATACCTCATTTATGGTTATATAAAATTCTAAGTCAGTGAGTTTTCCAAGTGACTAAATGTTAAGAATAAAAACTTTTTGCCAGGTGTGGTGGCTCATACCAGTAATCCCAACACTTTGGGAGGCCAAGGCAAGAGGATTGCTTAAGGCCAACAGTTTGAGAACAGCCTGGGCAACAAAGCAAGACCCTGTCTCTACAAAAAACTTCAAAAATTAGTTGGGTACCATGGCATGTGCCTGTAGTCCCAGCTACTCAGGAGGCTGAGGTGAGAGGATCACTTGAGCCCAGGAGTTTGAGGTTGCAGTGAGCCATCATCTTGCCACTATACTCCAGCCTGGGAGACAGAGACTCTGTCTCAAGAAAACGAACAAAACAGCTTTTAAAAATTCTAACTGCTTTATAAAAATGTTCCTGCTTTCTTAGAATATTCTTAATACTTATTTACTTTGTTGATAAATAAATTCCCTATGAATGTCCATTCTTTTACTGTGTTTAATGGAGTGATGCCTGTCGGGGCTATCTTACACTTAATGGTCATATTTTGAGTTATAATTTATTCCTACCTAATTCCAGATGGATTTGAGAAAACTTCATAATATTGTTAGGCAAAATGATGGTAGATAATATTATTATTGTATAAATACTATAATCATAATGTCCTTATTCTGGTGTTAAACCCTGGAAAGGAAAATTTGTCTTGAGGCTTCTTAATTTAAGAAGTGACTGATGTTGCTGGATAAATCAGCATTACAAACCCATCAGTACAATGTATATATATTTTTTAAGTGTTGCAAACTCCCTTGCATATCACAGTGCCTGTACCTGTTTTTGCCTCTGTTTTTTTTTTTTCCCAAAAGGTTTTGTTTTTCAATCTGTAAGCAGCCTCCTCCAGGAGTTATAAAAACAAAGAGGAAGTCAAAATCCTAGGCAACTCACAGCAATAGCCAAGATTTTTATTCAGTGTCTTAAAACCATTATAAAGGTTTTGAGAAATGAAAAAGTTGCAGGCATTCAAAATCATTGCACATTAATCACTATAATTTGTTTAGTATTTTATTTAGTATTGATCTTTGCTTTCAGATGGAGTAATTTTTAAAATAGATTAAAAATACCTGCTAAATATTAATGATTTTTGCTTTTAGATGGAGTAATTTTTGAAATGGACTAAAAATACCTGCTAAATATTGATGACAAAATGTACAGTTAGAACTGACTTAAATGATATAAACAGAAGTGACTTTACATAAACCAGTGAAGCTTATGTCTAAAGACCTTTATATGCATAGGCCTCTAAGGCCCCCTAGCAATTTTTTTTTTTTCTTTTGAGATGGAGTTTCACTCTTGTTGCCCAAGCTGGAGTGCAATGGCGCAATCTCAGCCCATTGCAACCTCTGCCTTTCAGGTTCAAGCGATGCTCCTGCCTCAGCCTCCCAAGTAGCTGGGATTACAGGAATGCACCACCACACCCAGCTAATTTTGTATTCTTAGTAGACACAGGGTTTCACCATGTGGGTCAGGCTGGTCTCAAACTCCTGACCTCAAGTGATCTAACTGCCTTGGCCTCCCAAAGTGCTGGGATTACAAGCATGAGCCACCGTGCCCAGCCACCCCTAGTAATTTTGTACTCATAATTTTATATTCTTTTTTGTAAACAAGGGCCCTCAAATTGTGGGAAAGTTCTGAATTACAAGTCAAAAGAAAAAAGATAACATATTTTATCACATTTTATTCCTATTCACTTTATGCTTAAGAGCTATGATGTAATGTTCAATTAGATTTAGAAGTGATCTGAACACATGTTGCAAACTTGGGTTTTTAAATTTTTAACTGCTATTTAATAGCTTTTTTATTTTGGGGGGACAGTGTCTCACTCTGTCACCCAAGCTGGAGTGCAGTGGTGTGATCTTGGCTCAGCCTTCTGGGTTCAAGCAATTCTCATGTCTCAGCCTCCCAAGTAGCTGGGATTATATAAGTGTGTGCCACCATGCCTGGCTAATTTTTCCATTTTTAGTAGAGACTGGGTTTTGCCATGTTGGCCAGGCCGGTCTCGAACTGGCGTCAAGTGATCCGCCCTCCTCAGCCTCCCAAAGTGTTGGGATTACAGGCGTGAGCCGTCGCGCCCAGCCCCCTAATAGCTCTTTACAGAAGTTTTATACTTCCATATTTTACATACACTGCAGTTCTCGGTCTTGGCTGCTTATTCTTTAATTCTTCATCAAACCCCAAACCAATTAAATCAGAATCTATGGGGCTGGAACCCAGATGTCAATATTTTTTAAAAAATCTCCCTAGGTTTCTAAAACATTGAGAACCAACCAGTACAGTATTCTATCCAGTGTGGCAATTTTTCACCCAGTTTTCTGCATTCTTCTTAACTTTCTCCACTCTCATTTGCCATCACCCACAATTTTCATCATTTTGCTGTCAGGTAAAATATAGTTCTGTAGCCATCTCAATCGTGGCTATGTCTGTATGAGACCATAGGGCCAATAATTTTTATTGAAATTTCTGAGGAGCTGGTATGATTTAATTTATTGGTTGGTTAAATTATTTGACCAAATTGATTGTTTTGTATTGTTAGCACCACCAATCTTGAGAACAGGCACTATTATATCTTATGTTGAAAATGTAAAATTAATGTATTTAAGTCAGGACATATCCCTGTTGTTTTTTAGTTTAAGCTTAATATGAATCTTTGGAAAGCATTTTTTTCTGTCATGCACTCTTCTCTTCATATGACCATGTATTTCAACCGATAAATGGAAAACTAGTTTCAGCTAATAAAAATCTATTATTATACTTACTTGTAGGGCCATATTTTATTTTCTACCTAGTTAAGTATGTCAAGATTTCAACTCCTGTGATTACCGAATACCTGAAGAGAGGCAGTACTCTAGTCTCAAGGGTCAAAAAATTAGATTATATTCCTAATGCTGACATTAATCAGCATTGAAACTATATATCATTTCACTGATCTTTGCCTCAGTTTCCTTAAAGTAAAACAAAGGAGACTAAAGTCATTCCATGTTCTAACTTAAACAGAAATGCTATGATTTTCACTCTTCACATATTTTCATTCTTTGTTACTTCAAAGCCAGTTATCCTAAACTTCATTTTAAAACTGTGCTTAAAAATCAGAGTTCATAAATCTCTTATTTTTTTCCTTGGGGTATGTAATTCATGTTACGCTAAATCTTGTTTCAACTCTTTGATAGTGAAATCTTTTTTTTTTAAGTTCTATTTAGCTGGAACATGTTTAATCTATCCTATTTTAACAATCACACATGTAAAGATAACCTTCAGATATTAATAAAAGCAGACAACTGCTTACAAAAAACCTCAGTATCCTCTTCCCTCCATACCCAAATTATAGAGCACGAGCATTTCCAATGCAAAAGTGCACTTCTAAACAGTAAGAGTATACTTGCTGTAATTTGGCTCAAAATTATTAATATTGCAGCTTCACCACTAAGAAACTCAACGTCTTCCCTCATATTTGTACTGTACTCTTCACAAGACTTGTCTAAGTAGTCTTTAGTTTGATATGCTTTTAATTTTTAATGCTTGTTGCTTTCTTGGATTTGTAGAATGTCTAAAGAACTTTAAAATTTTGCTCAAAACTTGTCATTCTGTTTCAGGAGAGCATAGAATGGGGGTTCAACACCTCAGCAATGCCCTTTTAGTGTGTGGGCAACCACAGGAACTTCTGAAGGTTTTCAAACACACACTCCCTCCCAAGGTATTTGAGATGCTGTTGCACAAAATTCCCCTTATTTGCCAGGTGAGCACATATTTAATTATCTTTGTGAAATGTACACAGTAAATAGCTATGTTATACTTGACTACACAAAAATATCAAAGTATGTGTGTGAATTGCCCAGAATCTTAAATAAGTGAAATCTCTGACTTTTTGGCTGCTTTAACATGAAGCAAGCCTATTCTTTCAGGTTCCTTTGATTATAATAAATTGTATATTTTCTTGAGTATTATCTGTATTTCAACACTTCAGTTTTAAAGCAGAACAATACTTCTACTTCCATTAACATACAAAACATAAAAATCGCTTTGGTAAATTTAAACATACAGGCTAATTAGCATTCTCTTAAATATAGGTTTAAAATGGTATCGAATGAAATCCATTCATAAGCCAGTTGATTAGTAAGTTTTAGTCCACTTGCATTTTACTAAACTACTTGGTATACATATGCATCAACTAGAATTTCCTGCAAATGCTTGGATTCATTTCAGGATTCATTAGCCATAAGACATTACTTTGGTTCACTTTTTATCATTGGCAAGCCTTGGAATCTATCATATTTAACTGTCAGCTTTTGAAAAAAACACAAACATGAACTCCATTACAGTGTAACATTCAACTCTTAAACATTCCCAAACTAGGGCAGATGGGATGGTTTCCTGAAGATATATGAAAATGTAGGTAAGATAAGAATATGTGGCCGGGCACAGTGGCTCATGCCTGTAATCCTAGCACTTTGGGAGGCTGAGGTGGGCGGATCACTGGAGGTCAGGAGTTTGACACCAGCCTGACCAACATGGTGAAACCCCATCTCTACTAAAAATACAAAAATTAGCCAGGCATGGTGGCACACACCTGTAATCCCAGTTACTTGGGAGGCTGAGGCAGGAGAATTGCTTGAACCTGGGAGGTGGAGGTTGCAGTAAGCCAAGATCGCACCATTGCACTCCATCCTGGGTGACGAAAGCAAAACTCCATCTCAAAAAAAAAAAAAAAAAGGAATAATGCCCACCCTGACACAAGGGAGGCAAGAAAAGGACCGTGCATTGAAATGATTAGCAAGTAACTGTTTTATGTATTCACCAGCAATTTGAGGCAGACATGAATGAACAGGAATGCTTGGAGGATGATCCTGATTGAAAAACATTTCAACGTATCCACAGTCCAGTGAGAATACTATGGTACCATACAGTATAAACAACTGCTCAGTGATATTTCCATTTATTTTACTTTTAGTAATAAAAATTTGTCTATCTCATACATGATTGAACACATAAGTTGCTTTAAAATTAACAGTCACAATTGAAGAAACAATGGTTTATTTTTCTAATCAAGTGACCAAGTTGCTGAATCATAAGGCCTCAACAAATGTTGCATCTTATTATTTCATTGAACAATAAGACCTTCTAGTTTGATTATTCCTGGTAAATAGCAATTTTGTTTCTCCAGTGGTTTCCATTTGCCAAAGTCATGACAGATGGTTTAACATTGTGGCTACTGCTTTCAGGGGATTCTATCAGATGAGTCCTCATTTCCAATAAAGCAGCTGTTGGCAATCTTTCATCAAAAGTTCATCCATCAGGACTTCTCTATCGTGGTTGGCCAAGGAGTCCTGCTTTGGCTGCCAGGGCTTCATTCTGCTGAATATGATATTCCTGAAATCTCATGGATATTCTTTGTGTCATTTTTAAATATTTCTGTAAGCAATGTTCTGAACAGGTGGTCTAGGAATGAAAAGGGAAGATCCAAGAGGCAACACAAAAATATGAATTTTTAAAAATGCATGTATTCTAAAAGAACAGTGTGTAGTTTGCTTTTCTATATCTGAGAATTAAATAGTATTAATTGGCAGCAACTGACCATAGCTTTTAATTGATACTTTCATCCACTGACAAGCATTAATATATACCGAATGCCTGCCAGTTTGTAGTCACTAAGAGCAATGGTAAATCTCTGCTTTCAAGAAGCTTCTGGACTAGATTTTCTGCAAGTGTATTAAGTGAAAGCCCACATTCCTATCCTCTTGTTTCGATTGTTAAAATGTAGACCCAGTAGTAAGTTTGTTCCTTTTTAATGAGAAACAACATTCTTAATTCTCACCCTTTTACTTTTTATTTATTTAATTAATTTATTCATTTTTTGAGATGGAGTCTCGCTCTGTCACCCAGGCTGGAGTGCAGCGGCGTGATCTCGGCTCACTGCAAGCTCTGCCTCCTGGGTTCAGGCCATTCTCCTGCCTCAGCCTCCCGAGTAGCTGGGACTACAGGTGCCTGCCACCATGCCTGGCTAATTTTTTGTATTTTTAGTAGAGATGGGGTTTCACTGTGTTAGCCAGGATGGTCTTGATCTCCTGACCTCGTGATCCGCCCACCTCGGCCTCCCAAAGTGCTGGGATTACAGGCATGAGCCACTGTGCCTGGCCTATTTATTTTTTTGAGACAGGTTCTCTCTCTGTTGCCCAGGGTGGAGTGCAGTGGCTTACTGCGGCCTCAACCTCCTGGACTTAAGTTATCCTCCTACCTTAGTCCCTGGAGTAGCTGAGACCACAGGCACACACCACCATGCCTGGCTAGTATTTCATTTCATTTTTTAGTAGAGACGAGGACTGGTTTTTTTGTTTTTGTTTTTGTTGACAGGGTCTTGCTCCGTCGCCCAGGCTAGAGTGCAGTGGTGCAATCACAGCTCACTGCAGCCTCTGCCTCCCAGGCTCAGGTGACCCTCTCACCTCAGCTCCTGAGTAGCTGGGACCACAAGCATGTGCCAACATGTCCAGCTAATTTTTTTTTTTTTTTTGTATTTTTTGTAAAGACAGCGTTTCACCATGTTGCTGAGGCTGGTTTCGAACTCCTGGGTTCAAGTGATCCACCTGCCTTGGCCTCCCAAAGTGCTGGGAGTTCAAAGTTACAGGGAGCTATGATTATGCCACTGCACTCCAGCCTGGGTGACAGAGCAAGACCCTGTCTTAGAAAAAAAAAGTTAAGACTTCTAATAGGATTAGGCTTTCAATATGAGCCATCAAAGTCAAGCTTTGCTTTTTCCAAAGCCAACCAGAATTCCCAGGGCCATACAGAAAGGCTGTGCCAAGTTTCTCTAGGTAGGCCATCTTGACTGAAAGCTAATTAGTAAGAATCTTTGTTGTGAAACAGTAACTCAGCAGCTGCAGCCATCTTCTCTAAAATGGTCTGACTTGGTACAATGTAACTATCATATTAAATTTGGCACTGTTAAACTCAATGCCGTGGTTCAGTGGCTGCTTCAGTTCTTCTAAGCAATGGAACATAAAAGGTAGTCTAAATTCCTGTAATAAGTAGGAACAAGTGAAATGCTACTTATAGTGTTTATGACAGGCCTGGAGAATTTCAGTGAGTAACACTTTTCATACCTCTTCAGGTTTTACTTCTCTTGTTGTGAAGTCTTTAACACAGTCCAAAAAGCAGGTCTCTGTAAGTTTATTGTAGGTCCCCAGAAATTCCTTAAACTACAAACAAACCAGAATGTTCTTTATTATTTGGTTTTTAAAACAAAGAGGCTTTGAAACTTCAATTACTAATATTTTATATTTAGACAAAATATACTATAACACTTGAAATCATAGTTATGCTACTTAAATGGGTACAATATGATCTACAGAACAGTTTTATTTTCTAGTTGAATATTTAATTTTTTCTTGATTATCAGTCAAATGAAAAATACATATGCTTGCCTGGGCGCAGTGGCTCATGCCTGTAATCCCAGCACTTTGGGAGGCTGAGGTGGGCGGATTACCTGAGGTCAGGAGTTTGAGACCAGCCTGGCCAATATGGTGAAACCCCGTCTCTAATAAAAATACAAAAATCAGCTGGGCATGGTGGCATATGCCTGTAATCCCAGCTACTCGGGAGGCTAAGGCAGGAGAATTGCTTGGGCTCAGGAGATGGAGGTTGCCATGAGCCAAGATTGTGCCACTGCACTCCAGCCTGGCCGACAGAGCAAGACTGTCTTAAAAAAAAAAAAAAAGAAAAGAAAAGAAAAAGAAAAATACACACACTTTATAACATTTAATATCCATTCTGGAAATGAAATAGAAACAATTGTTTTGTGAAACCACTGACTGACATGTTTTTGTTTTTGTTTTTTTGAGATGGAGTCTTGCTCTGTTGCCCAGGCTGGAGTGCAATGGCGCAATCTCGGCTCACTGCAGCGTCTGTCTCCTGGGTCAAGCAATTCCTGTGCCTCAGCCTCCCAAGTATGCTGCGACTAGAGGTGTGCGCCAGCACGCCCAGCTAATTTTTGTATTTTTAGGAGATGGGAGTTTCACCACGTTGGCCAGGCTGGTCTTGCCTGACTTCAAGTGATCCACCCATTGGGGCCTCCCAACATGCTGGGATTACAGATGTGAGCCACTGCACCCAACCTGACACAGTGGCATTAATAGCATCTTACATTTTTTTGCAAAATATTTTCCCCTTATTAAGAATACCTTACCTGTTTTATCTGATCAGATTCTGGTATTTGTGCAGCCATATTCTTCTGGTACCTTTATTAGTCACCTAATTTAAAAATTAAAAAAAAAGTTTGTCAATCTATAAACAGATGTTTTTAGTCTAACTGAAGTTAGGGAATCACTGCTCATATTTTATAAATCTGTGTATGTAACTGTATGGCACCCCCAATTTCTCAGATCATTAATGACCATAGAACCTTACAGTTGAGAATTAGATTTTTTTTTTTTTTGAGACAGAGTCTCACTCTGTCACCAGGCTGGAGCACAGTGGCATGATCTCGGCTCACTGCAACCTCCACCTCCGGGTTCAAGCAATTCTCCTGCCTCAGCCTCCCAAGTAGCTGGGACTACAGGTGCACACCACCACACCCAGCTAATTTTTGTATTTTTAGTAGAGATGGGGTTTCACCCATGTTGGCCAGGATGGTCTCGATCTCTTAACCTCGTGATCCGCCCGCCTCGGCTTCCCAAAGTGCTGGTTACAGGCGTGAGCCACTGCGCCCGGCCAGAGAATTATATTTTCTAATGCTAGTTTGGGACTCAAAGGCCCTGTCTCTCGAAATCTCCAATTTTAAGATAGATTGCTCTGCTACCTTGCTAAGCTACTTGTTTAAAGCCCCATTCCTAGGAGGATTATAAAGGAAACCAAGATGGTGAGGTTTGGGCTTAAAAAAAAACAATAAAAAAAGCTGGGAGTGGTGGCTCACGCCTGTAATCCCAGCACTTTGGGAGGCCGAGGCGAGTGGATCACTTGAGATCAGGAGTTCAAAACCAGCCTGGCCAACACAGTGAAACCCTATCTCTACTAAAAATACAAAAATTGGCCAGACGTGATGGCATATGCCTGTGGTCCCAGCTACTCGGGAAGCTGAGGCAGGAGAATCACCTGAACTCAGAATGTTGAGGTTACAGTGAGCCGAGATCACGCCACTGCAATAGAGCCTGGGTGACAAAGTAGGACTCCATCTCAAATAGTAATAATAATAATAATAATAATAATAAAGAAAAATAAAGCAAATCAAGATTATTGCTGTTTTCATAAAATTACTTAACTATTCCACTAGTCACCAATTTGCTTATTTTAAATTTTTTACTATTATACTTAATCGAATATATCAAAAATATCAAAAATTTTCACATTTCAACATGCAATCAACATAAAAAGCATTAATAAGACATTTTACATTCCGTTTCTTGTAGTAAGTCTTTGATTTTGGTGAGCATTTTACACTTATACCACATCTCAATTTGAATGCTAAATTTTCATCACAAATACTTGGCCTATATTTAGGTTTAATAAAATCTATAGTTGAAAAAGTGGATTCACATATCTGAGCCACTCCAAATACACTTAAAATTAGTTGCTAATTTAACTCTGACCCTTACTACTAATGATCCTTTTACAATATAAATACAAACGTTCTATTAATAGTTAACAAACACCAGTTAACAAACACCATTTGCTTAGAAATAGACAACCCTCATGAAAGATATTCAGAGTTTTAAAAGAAAGTTATAGGAATTATACATTCTACTACACATTCTATAGTTCAGAAAGGGCAATCACAGAGACTAATCAGAAACTTCTAATTATAATCTAACCTAGCGGCAACAGGGAAGAGAAGACAAGTAAGTAAAAAAGCCTTTCTGAATTACTGAGATTTTCACATATCCTAAATGTAGGACTTAGGTTCAGTTAATCTAGATGTAAGAATTTGTATCACATTATTTATTTACTATATCCTGGCTAGTTCTAAAAAGGTTGAGCGTTTCATATAAAAGATTTGTACAGGCTGGACGTGGTGGCTCACGCCTATAATCCCAGCACTTTGGGAGGCTGAGGCAGGCAGATCAAGAGGTCAGGAGATTGAGACCATCCTGGTTAACACAGTGAAACCCCATCTTTACTAAAAATACAAAAAATTAGCTGGGAGTGGTGGCGGGCGCCTGTAGTCCCAGCTACTCGGGAGGCTGAGGCAGGAGAATGGCATGAACCTGGGAGGCAGAGCTTGCAGTGAGCTGAGACCACACCACTGCACTCCAGCCTGGGCAACAGAGCCAGACTCCGTCTTAAAAAAAAAAAAAAAAGATTTGTATAAAATAAAGCTGTTTAAAATAGAAATTAAACAGCATGTAAAAGGAAAACATGAATCATGTACACTGTAGACTAACATAAATGCTACACATTTTATTTAGTTCAGAGTTTTCTGATAACCAGGACAAAAATGATAAACTGGATGTGCAAATCTTTATTAGCTTATCAATTATTAAAGTCTGTGAAACACATAAAATTTTTATGAAGCTTTGTTGAAACTAATTTTTATGAAGCTTTGTTGAAACTAGTAGTAAATTCAAGTTTAGGACAAAGTGTATGCCACCATCATGAAAAAAATTAACATTCAGCTTTTGATTAACACATACAATCAACAGTAATTCCATTCCACCAGTCTCAATCATCCCTATACTAGCCTCCTTTTTGCATTTATTCTTCCCTCCTCTTTTTTCCTTATCCTATAAAATCACAGTAACTAGGCTCATGCTTGTAATCCCAGCACTTTGGGAGGCTGGGGCAGGTGGATCACCTGAGGTCAAGAGTTGGAGACAAGCCTAGACAGCATAGTGAAACCCCGTCTCTACTAAAAACACAAAAATTAGCCGGGCGTGGTGGCTCATGCCTGTAATCCCAGCTACTCAGGAGGCTGAGGCAGGAGAACTGCTTGAGCCCTTGGGTGGAGGTTGCAGTGAGCCGAGATTGCAGCACTGCACTCCAGCCTGCGCCACATAGTGAGACTCTGTCTCAAAAAAAAAAAAAAAATCACGATAACTACTGACATTTAAAAAAATGTGATTTCCTTCATACGCACTGAAAAGCCTCCCCACTCCCCAGTGAGTGTCAGTGGAAACCACACAGGGAGCCTGGTTTCCGCCCCAGTTGGCAGTAATGAGGTGCCCATCTCCATCTACTCTGGAGTGGTATCAAAGGAAGCCTACTTGACATTCAGGACTTGCATTACTGCCTCATGACAATGAGGCCACATGCCCTACTAATGTCAGTGGAGGCCACATGGGGAGAGTAATGAAAATGGAAGCCTGGTGAGGAGCCAGAATGCCCACTCTACCCAGCAGTAACAAGAAACTCCCTGCCCCTCCCCTCAAGTGTCAGAGTGAGGAACATGAATTTCTACTTCCATCTGGCAGTAATGAAGTGGTACCTCCCACCACTTCCCCTCATGGAGCATTGTCAAAAGGAGCCAGATAAAAGGATTAAATAAAATCTAGAGCCTCATAACATGATATGCAAGATGTCCAGGCTGCAATATATTAAAAAATCACTCATCATACCAAGAACTAGGAAGATCTCAAACTGAATTAAAAAAAGACAATCCGCAGATGCTCAACATTGAGGAACATGTGTTAGGATTATCTGACAAAGATTTTTAAACAGGACCTTGTCAATACTTCAGTGAGCAATTATGAACACGCTTGAAACAAATGAAAAAATAGAAGGTCTCAGCAAAGAAATAGAAATATCAAGACGCAAATGGAAAGTTTAAGAAGTGAAAAATACAATAACCAAAATAAACTAAATGAATAAAATCAATAGGAGAATGGAGGGGACAGAGGAATCAGAGAATTGGAAGCCAGAAAATAGAATTCTTCAATCCTGCCGGGTGCTGTGGCTCACGCCTGTAATCCCAGCACTTTGGGAGGCTGAGGTGGGTGGATAATCTGAGGTCAGGAGTTCAAGACCAGCCTGGCCAACACGGTGAAACCCCGTCTCTACTAAAAATTCAAAAAAATTAGCTGGGCATGGTGGCGTGTGCCTGTAATCCCAGCTACTCAGGAGGCGAAAGCAGAATTGCTTGAACCCAGGAGGGGTTGTTTGTAATATTCCTGTATCCTTTTGATATCTGTAAAACCTGTAATAATGTACACCATTTCATTCCTGATAGTGTAATTTGTAACTTCTCTCTTGCTAGTAAGTTTGTCAGTTTTATTAATCTTTTCAAAGAACCAGCTCTTTTTTTCTCTTTTCATTTAAATTGATTTTTGCTCTTTATTTCCTTCATTGGGTTCATTTTGCTCTTCTTTTTTAGGTGCTTGAGGTAGGAGTAGCTTGGATTACTGATTTAAGACCCTTCTTCCTTTTCCTTCCCTTTCCCTTTCCCTTTCCCTTTCCTTCCCTTTTCCTTTCCCTTCCCTTTCCCTTCCCTTCCCTTCCCTTTCCCTTCTATAGTTCACATCAAAAAAGAACAGAGATTTGATTTCCTTCCTGGAATGCCAAAATTTGTTGTTCTTTTTTTAAAAAATTCCATCCTTGTATTTCTTTGGGTTATCAACCAGAGGTCAGAGAGACAAAGTATGAAATTTTTTTTTTTTTTTTTTTTTGAGATGGAGTTTTCACTCTTGTTGCCCAGGCTGGAGTGCAATGGCACAATCTCAGCTCACTGCAACCTCCACCTCCCAGGTTCAAGCGATTCTCCTGCCTCAGCCTCCCAAGCAGTTGGGATCACAGGCATGCGCCACCACACCTGGCTAATTTTGTATTTTTGGTAGAGACGGGGGTTTCTCCATGTTGATCAGGCTGGTCTCGAACTCCCGACCTCAGGTGATCCTCCTGCCTTGGCTTCCCAAAGTGCTGGGATTACAGGCATGAGCCACCATGCCTGGCCGAAAGTGTGAAATCTTTAAATGTTCTCTAAGTTTCAGACTGGAACCCTGTGTTGCCTCTACACACATCTTGTCCTTATTATACACCTCATGGTGACAGATGATGGTTGTTACTAAAAAATCTGAAAAGACATGTATGAGGAATGCCCAAGTGCTTTTGGTATGGATCTTCTTTATTCATTAGATAATGTATTAATATATATTACTTAAACAGTGTATGTTTCCTCTTTTCAGTGAAATAAAGTTTATCATACTATAAAAGTAATATATTTATTGAGAATTTGAAAAACAAAAGATAAATAGTTCTACCGTTCACAGACCACTATGTTAACGTTATGATTTATTTTCTTTAGAATCACTCAATTGTGTATTTTATTTATTTATTTTTGAGATTTATTTATTTATTTATTTATTTATTTATTTATTTTTGAGACAAGAGTCTCATTCTGTGACCCAGGCTGGAGTGCAGTGGCGCAATCTCAGCTCACTACATCTTCTGCCTCCTGAGTAGCTGGGATTACAGGCATGCACTACCACACCTGGCTAATTTTTGTTTAGTAGAGACGGGGTTTCACCATGTTGGCCAGGTTGGTCTTGAACTCTCGACCTTAGGTCATCCGCCCACCTCAGCCTCCCAAAGTGCTGGGATTACAGGCATGAGCCACCGCGCCCAGACCAATTTCATTTTTGTTGTTGTTGTTGTTTTTGTTTTTTCCAGACCTACAGTTGAACTCAAGAGCTAATAATCAGCAGTTTTCTTATGTCTGCTTAAATCGCTAAAGCTATCCTCTGTAGTCACCAGTATCTATCAAGATTACGGTATAGGCCAGGCACAGTGGCTCACACCTGTAATCCCAGCACATTGGGAGGCTGAGGCGGGTGGATCATTCGAGGTCAGGAGTTCGAGACCAGCCTCGTCAACATGGTGAAACCCCGTCTCTACTAAAAATACAAAAGTTAGCTGGGCATAGTGGTGGGCGCCTGTAGTCCCAGCTACTCGGGAGGCTGAGGCAGAATTGCTTGAACCTGGGAGGCAGAGGCTGCAGTGAGCCGAGATTGTGCCATTGCACTCCAGCCTGGGTGACAGAGCGAGACTCTGTCTCAAAAAAAAAAAAGATTATGGTATACATAATTGTAGGCAACTGGTTCAGAGAAAATACTGGAGATGACTGAGTAAATAAATGATTTTCAGAGTTACTTGCTAATTTGAGGTCTTCTAAATCTTTCACTATTCACTTTGCAGTTATTTAATAGTAAGCTTAGACTGACAAATTCCATCAGCCACATAAACCACCTAATGGTAAGAACAGATAGCAGTAATGTGGTTGTCCTTTTATTTGATCCTAGTTTCCAGATATTACAGCAAATGTTTGCTGTTATAGCAGCAAAGACCCATCAGGGGTTACCTTCTGATTATATCCCTGAAACCTGGAGGAGAGAAGAAAGAAGCGAATTCAAGAATCACTGGCTTAGATCTCGGGAATGACTACAGATGCTGTTATTCTTGTGACAAACAAAATATATCATAGAACCAGAGAACTTAAGAATAATGGGAGATCTTTTCAGTCATCAAGCTCAAACCTTTTCTGATGCATGAGTTTCGTTTCTGTTCTGGAAAAGTAGTTGTCCAACCTTTGCTTGAATGTCTCCAGTAAGGCCTGATTCTTACCTGAAAAATGAGGTAATATGATTACTAAGTCCCCTTCAAGTTCTTTTTTTTTGTCCTTTTTTTTTTTTTTTCCTTTTTGTAGAGAACGGGGTTTTGCTATATTACCCAGGCAGGTCTCGAACTCCTGGGCTCAAGCTATCCTCCCGCCTCTGCCTCCCTGAGAGCTGGGATTACAGGCGTGAGCCACCACGCCCGGTTCCTTCAAGTTCTAATAGTCTTTTCAATGAAATGTAAACTTCTATTGGCTAATCTTTTTTTTTTTAAGTTTCTTCCTTTTTAGTAAGTGAAATTAGTTTCCTCTAGTCTGAGGTTACAATTCTTTGGCATATGTGTTACTATTAAAAAAAATACTTAATGTCATGCTATCCTTATTTGTCCAGGTATAAGTATACATTACACTTCCCTTATGATTTTCCTACTAATTCTGGGAGGGATGGTTCAGAAATCTTAAGAAACTTACATGAGGTCACTTATACAGATAGTAACTGGGCAGCTGCAGCCTAACTAAGGTGTTTGGACTTCAAAATCCAGTATTTTCCCCATTGCACCTATAAAATGACCTATTTAAGACCTATGAAATGTCTTATAAGCTATTATGGCATATATCATCTATCTAAAAATATTTTCCAAATAGCCAAATATATGTTATAAGCTAAGTGACTGACCAGGTGCAGTGGCTCAATCCCAGCATTTTGGGAGGCTGAGTTGGGTGGACAGCTTGAGCCCATAAGTTCTACACCAGCCTGGGCAACATGGCAAAACCCCATCTCTACCAAAAATACAAAAATGAGCCAGCATGGTGGTGTGTGCCTGTAGTCCCAGCTACTCAGGAGGCTGAGGCAGGAGGATCACTTGAGCCCAGGAGCTCGAGGCTGCAGTGAGCCATGATCAAGCCACTGCTCTCTTGCCTGGGTGACAGATCAAGAGACCCTGTCTCAAAGAAAAAAAGTATAAGCTAAGTCATAAAACCTAGCATCACAAACATGGGTGCCAACATTAGGTGTTTCCTGGTGAGATGCAGTAAGATAGCATCACCTATGTGGTATTCTGGCCAAAAGTTTGATACGCTCTAATCATGAGGGAATAATTAGGAAAATCTACAACATGGAACAATTTGTAAGACAACCTGACTGGTCTTTTGAAAAGTATCAGTCATAAAGAAAAGGGGTTGAGAGGGCTGATTTAGGGTAAGAAAATAAAGCCAGGCACGATGGTTCATGCATGTAATCCCAGCACTTTGGGAGGCCGAGGTGGGCAGATCACATGCGGTCAGGAGTTCCAGACGAGCCTGGCCAACATGGTGAAACCCCATCTTAATAAAAACACAAAAATTAGCTGGGCGGAGTGGCGGGTGCCTGTAATCCCAGCTATTTGGGAGGCTGAGGCAGAAGAATCGCTTGAACCCGGGAGGCAGAGGTTGCAGTGAGCTGAGATTGTGCCACCGCCCTCCAGCCTTTGCAACAAAGATCCATCTCAAAAAAAAAACAAAAAAAAAACCAAACACACAAAGGAAAGAAAAAAGAAAATAAGCCTGGGCAATAAGGCAAGACCTAGTCTCTACCAAAAAGTAAAAAATTAGCCAGTGTGGTAGCAAGTGCTTGTAGTCCTAGGTACTCAGGAGGCTGAGACAGGAGGATTGCCTGAGCTCAGGAGTTCAAGGCTGCAGTGAGCTATGATCATGACAGAGCAAGACCCAGTCTCTGGGCGGGGGGTGGGGGTGGGGGGTGAGGGGTGGGAGCGCGGGGGTTGGGGGAAGAGGAACTAAAGAGTCATGACAAAGAGCTGTAAGATCCAAATTAAGTTGTCATTTTAATAATTCAGAGTGCCTACACTCAGATCTTAGGTCACTGTTTCTTTCAAATAAGTATCACCTAGAAAGTAAGAGTTAAACTATCTCCAAGGTCTCTGGCAGCTGTGACATTGTAGTTCTTTCAGTACACTCATAATATGCAATAAATTGTGAACAAACAGGTACCAGCTATGAGCCCAATTAAGAAGGGAAAATGTAACTAAAATAAAAAGTAATGGCCGGGCGCGGTGGCTCACGTCTGTAATTACCAGCACTTTGGGAGGCCGAGGCTGTTGGATCACAAAGTCAAGAGTTCGAGACCAGCCTGGCCACCATGGTGAAACCCCGTCTCTGATAAAAATACAAAAAAAATTAGCTGGGCATGGTGGCGGGCGCCTGTAATCCCAGCTACTCAGGAGGTCTGAGGCAGAAGAATCTCTTGAACCTGAGAGGCGGAGGTTGCAGTGGGCCAAGATCGCGCCACTGCAATCCAGCCTGTGCGACAGAGCAAGACTTTGTCTCCAAAAAAAAAACCCTCATTAATTAGAGAAACTCAGCAAGGTACAAATAATGAAAAGGTTCTTTAACGCTGAGCCCTTACAGTTTTTGTTTTTGTTTTTGTTTTTTTTGACACAGTCTTGCTCTCTCACTCAGGCTGGAGCGCAATGGCGTGATCTCGGCTCACTGCAACCTCCACCTGCCGGGTTCAAGCAATTCTCCTGCCTCAGCCTCCTGAGTAGCTGGGACTACAGGCGCGCGCCACCATGCCCAGTTAATTTTTTGTATTTTCATTAGAAACGGAGTTTCACCATGCTGGCCAGGCTGGTCTCGAACCCCTGACCTCAGGTGATCCGCCCGCCTTGGCCTCCCAAAGTACTGGGATTACAGGCGTGAGCTACCGCGCTCGGACTTGAAATTCCATTTTAAGTCTAGACTTCTATGAAACTAGATCGCCGAGATGTAACAGAAATAAAATTCGTCATTCAGCTTTTAGATCGGATTACATTTTTTGCTTTGATTATTCTAAAGCCTCTAGTAAGGCATAAAGGGAAAACTCTAAGTAGCGCATGCTGGGAAATGAACAGATCAGGTAAGGGCTGTTAGACCTGGTATGTGTAGAGACGATTTTCATTTAAAGGAGGATCATCCACCGGGCAGCTCAAGGTCACAGCGTAAATATCTTATAGTCTAATTCAGTGTCCCAAAACAAGACCCCCGACTCCCCAGATCCAGGTTGGGGGTGTCTCAGGGCCTAAAGTTCCTACCCTCGCCCAGGTGACACCATCCCCAGGAAGGTCTGCACCGGACCTGGCGAAGCGCTGTTCCGCTTCGCACCCCCCACTGCCCCAAGTACATGCGCCGGCCTCCTCGGGAGACCCCGCCAATTTTCTGGAGCGTAGCCTGCCACCCCCCGCCCGGGAACCCCGGATTCTCACGGCAGAGAACAGGCACCATACTTAAGCACAGGCTCTCGCATCCGACATCAGTGCAAGGCTGGGGGGCGTTGGGGGACGGCTGAGCCTCGGGAGGGCGGGTCAGGGTCAGGACAGGAGCCGCGGCCGCCAGATGGGAAAGAACACGTGGGAGCAGTGATGTCAAGTGACACTTAAACCCTAAGACGCCGATTCGTTATAACGAGAGGAAATCTAGAAGAAAATGCACGTACCATCAGCGAATTCTAAAATCTGCTAAGGATTGATCTCTGTGATTGTCTGCTTAGACAATGCTTTCTATTCCCGACTTCCTCTCCAATAACGACCTGAATCTGTCGAAACTCTTTGGAAGCCTAATTTACCTAATCCCACGTCCCTAACGGTCTTCGGAAGCGAAGCAGTGTAAACAGCCCCCGATAAACACAAGTAGTATTACAAGTCGGGAGCTCTTCAAGTTTCAGATGAGACTGTAGCGCGGTCTTGTGCGGCAATGTGCTACCTTTAAATAAATAAATAAATGAATGAATGAATAAATAAATAAATAAATAAGCCTCCGTTATGTCCGGAGTTTGTTTCCGCCCGGAGAGGGATGGAAGAGCACCAGCGAGCGCTTAGCTTTCTGGTTGGATGTTTTGGGTGAGTTTGTTGGCGCGCATGCGTGTTGTGTCTCAAGGGCGGGTTTGAAGGGAAGTGGGTGTTGACCTGCGGGCAACTGAAGTTGTTGTCGGATTATATCCGTGACTGCGCGGGTCTCTGGCGTCCTGGAGACACGTAGGGATGAATTTATGTTTCCGACGATTGCATCTGGAGGAGTGTGTAAGACTCTGTGGCTGAAGAAAGCTATTACGCTTCTTATGTGGGTCATTATTTTAAAAATAGCATTTCGGTTTTATCTACTTGACTGCCTCTTAACAAATTTTAAGCCCTCCTCTACATCTGTTTGGTTTTGCCCTACCAGCTCTGGGATTGGGGAGTGCACTGTTAATGGTTATTGTTGCTCCTGTGGCCATTCTCTTGGCATCCCCACTTTCACATTTTGGCGTGGTGTATTAATAGACTAAGTGGGATTAATGGGTAAATAGGACTTTATAGTCATCTCTAATCCTGGATTCAATACCAAAATTTAAATTTTCAGCTTTGTGGATGTTCTATTTCGACATTTTGAGAACAGTTCATTGCAAAGAGGTGAAAATGTTGTTCTGAAGTCTTAAGGACACAGAGAAAGTTTTTCCGTCCGTAAGTGTGGGACTTGTTTTGTGAACAACAATATGAAAGGCTCTGAGGTCAGCTTGGAGAAGAAAAAAAGGATTAAGATGCCAGCGAAGAGACTTCGTGAGGTAGTTTCTCAAAATCATGGAGATCATTTGGTTTTGCTGAAAGATGAGTTGCCCTGTGTTCCTCCGGCATTGTCTGCAAATAAACGTCTTCCTGTTGGAACGGGGACTAGCTTGAATGGAACATCATGTGGTATGTGATTCCATGTAATTTTTCAACCAGTTTTAGTTTAGTAAATCTTTAGTCCTTATTTGTTTAAATTCCCAGACGTAAGATATAAGTCTAGTTTGTACAGATGTTTGAAAACTGACCCTGTTTCCCGGGAAAATGGCCAGGAAGCCTATAAAATGTTTGAATAGATCTAATGAATGAAACTTTAACGTCTCCTGTTGTGCTTTTTTTTTTTTTTTTGGCATTGACTTTTGCATATTGTTTTTGTTTATATCTATGGTGGATACACTTAACTTGTATAATGTGCTTTATTTTCCCCGCTAGTGTTTTTTATAGTTTTCCCCCAAAGTAGTACTTTTTACCTAATGCACTACTTTCTGTTAATAGTGGGAAAAACAGGACTTCTGCCAGTTGATGGCTTCTATATTCCAATTCACTTAATCTGTCTAAACCTCAGTGAAAATAAGGATAACATATGCTTTACCCACTTCGCTGCTAATTGTGAGGATCAAGTTAATGAATATGTGAGCAAAAACAGCAAAATGCTTTTATAATGCTGCTTTTTAGGGGATACAGCGATGACACTCAAATAGTCCTGCTGTTAAATTAGACCTTTACATCGTATACGTATTTCTACCCATAGATTGTCCACATCCAATAGTGTATGGTTATATTTTAAAATATTTCATGCTTATCTCACTTTATTGTCAGTGCCGAACCTTATTTTCCCAAATATCAACTGTAAAAGCCTTCATTCAGATATGTTTAAATACATTTTCTTAACTTTCTTTGCACGCAAATTGTCCTTCCAACGTCTGCATTATATGGAGTTTATAGGTCTTGAATCATGCCTATACAGTTTCTAAAGCTAAGGATCTGATTTTAAAATCACTAAAATCTATTCCTTTGTTTTGTTAGGTTCATCAGACTTAACTTCTGCTAGAAATTGTCACCAGCCTCTAAAAGAAAATCCCATGGTGTCAGAAAGTGTAAGCAAAAGGATTCTTAATTATGGTCACATTAAAATTTTCAGTGTTGTCAAATAATGTATTCTTAAATTATGTTTGATTAGCAACATGCCTTGTTTTTATTTAAATATCACTTACCAAACCAATGTTTTATATACTACAATTGTGACTTTGAATGGTGTTTGAGACATTAAACAAAAGGCCTTCCCTAGTATCAAAAATACCCTTTATTAAAATAATGGCCGCTGAAAGAGATTTGATAACTGAAAAGAAGCTCTCTTACTATTCAGGGAAAAGGTGTTAAGCCCAGAGACTTAACATATTTTTAGGTAAAAGAAAAGGAACAACTAACAGTACAATTTTCTTTAACATGAGGTGTGCTTGCTTGTCATTCTAACACTTGTGAGGTGTTTTGGTTTTTTTTAGAAGAGAGGTTCTTTAAGAATAACATGAAATTATCATCTTAACTTTATAATGCCGAACGTATTTGATAAATATAATGTTTTGGTTATGAGATCTAATTAGACTTTGATAGCTAATCATAGTGTTGACCTATGTATTGTCAGTTTAATAAGTCTGTATAATGAGAGTTTCACAATATACTATTTTGAAAATTGAAGCAGGTAAACTAATAATTCAGTTAAAACTATATGACAATTTTGTCAAAAGCTCACAATTTATACATTTTGTATAATTTTGTGCTGTACTTGGTCCCTATGTAAATGCCTAGACTTTGGAGTGGTTTTTTGTTTTTGTTGTTTTGTCTTTTTTTTTTTCTTTTAAGCAGGCCTTATTTAATGATATCTAAACTTCTCAAATGGATGGATACACTGTTATTGTATAATTGAGGATAAATCTGTGATCTTCATGATATTGTGCCATCCTTATCTACTCCATTTGACTCACAGTGAGTCAGATCTTTACGTTTCACTGAAGCAACTGAGATGTTAAATGACTTGCTCTGCTAGAATTGGTATACTGGTTTGAGTCTGAATCTCAGTGCTACATTTGCTTGCTGCTTCATTTACTCATTCATTTGCTTGTCTGATAGTGTGTTACTCACCCATTCAACAAATCTTTGAGTAGCTTTAAGGTATATCAGCATTGCGTGGTGATGGAAATGAAGCATATGAAATACACAGTCCTGCCCTCCCAGAACACAGTAGTCACATAGCTAGTAAATGGTTCTTGATAAATAATAAATCCGAAGTTTATTTATTCTATTTCTTCCTTTCATATCCCAAAGGATTTTTCTAAAGACATTGCAGTGCAAGTGTTGCCTTTGGATAAAATAGAAGAGAACAACAAACAAAAAGGTAAAAGAATAATACTGATTTTTTTGTTGTTATAAAATATACTTAACATAAAGTTTACCACTTTAGCTATTTTAAAATGTACAGTTCTGTGACGGTAAGTACATTCACATTGTTGTACAGTCATCATCACCTTTCATATCCAGAGCTTTGTCATCTCTCCCGACTCTACCCATTAAACACTAACTGCTCATTTTTTGTCCCTTCAGCCCTGGGCATCCTACTTTTTGTCTCTATGAATTTGACTACCCTAGGTACCTTATATAAGTAGAATCATATAGTATTTGACCTTTTGTGACAGGCTTATTTCACTTAGCATAATGTTTTCAAGGTTCATCCATGTTGTAGCATGTGTCAGAATTTTCTTCTTAAGGGTAGAATTTATTTTTAAGCATTTATTACATAGTCTTACAGTTTTTATTATTTTCATTTTAAATTAGTTTTTCTTCCCAAATTAAGCTATTCCTAGAATCTGTAAAATCCAGAATAAGGTTTGCAATGGTGAAGGTTATCTTGTTATTACCAATCTATTGCATAGGTTTAGTATTACGTATGTTTATAATTTTTTTTTTTTTTGAGACAGAGTCTTCCTCTGTTGTCCAGGCTGGAGTGCAGTGGCGTGATCTCGGCTCACTGCAACCTCCGGCTCCCAGATTCAAGCAATTCTTCTGCCTTAGCCTCCTGAGTAGCTGGGATTACAGGTGCACGCCACCACACCCAGCTAATTTTTGTATTTTTTTTTTTTTTTTTGTAGAGACAGGGTTTCACCATCTTGACCAGGCTGGTCTGAAACTCCTGACGTCAAGTGATTTGCCTATCTCAGCCTCCTAAAGTGCTGGAAATACAGGGCCACCGTGTCTGACCCCATATGAATTTTAAAATAGTTTTTTCTAATTCTTTGAAAAATGATGTTGGTAATTCGATAGGAATTACATTGAATCTGTAGATGTCTTTGGGCAGTATGGTCATTTTAATGATATTGATTTTTCCAGTTCATGAGCATGGAATGTTTTCCACTTGTTTGTGTCATCTGTGATTTTTTTTCATCAGTGTTTTGTAGTTCTCCTTGTAGAGATCTTTCACCTTCTTGATTAAATGTATTCCTAGGAATTTTATGTTTTGTGTGCCACTATTGTAAATGGCATTGAGTTCTTGATTTGATTCTCAGCTTGAACATTATTAGTGTATAGAAACGCTACTGATTTTTGTACATTGATTTTGTATCCTGAAACTTTACGTAAGTCATTTATCAGATCTAGGGGCATTTTGGAGGAATCTTTAGGGTTTGCTCGGTATAGGACCATGTCATCAGTGAACAGAGATAATTGGACTTCCTCTTTTACTTTTTGGATGCCTTTTATTTCTTTCTCTGTCTGATTGCTCTGGCTGAGACTTCCACTACTATGCTGAAAAGAGTGGTGAGAGTGGGCATCCTTGTCTTGTTCTAGTTCTTAGGGGGAATGTGTTCAACTTTTGCCCATTCAGTATGATGTTGACTGTGGGTTTGGAATTACGAGGATTATATTATTACTTAATCACTTAATTTGTTCCTTGTCCTTTTCAGTTGTGGAGTGCTATGGCTGAGTTCTTAAACATTCTTTTAGTTAAAAAAGATTTTTTTAGTAGCTTATTAAAATTTAACAAATATTCAGGAATTTAATATATATTTTTGTGTCTTCATTTTGCAGCAAACGACATCTTCATTTCTCAGTATACAGTGGGACAGAAAGATGCTCTCAGAACAGTTTTAAAGCAAAAGTAAGTTTCATTTACAGAAAATAATTGGACCATTTCTTATGTTTAAAATCAGCTTCATTTGTACTTTGGACATATGAAAAACTGTCTTTTCACTATGTGAAATATATATTGTGTGATGATATGTATAAAGCGTTTCTCATGGTGCTAGACACATTTAAAATACTCAGTAGCAGTTAGCAGTTGTTATTATGGAAGTGCTATGGTATTAACTCATTTAACACACCTATAAAATAGATTTCATTACTATCCCAATTTTATAGAATCCCCATTTTCTTTTATTTATTTATTTATTTAGAGATGGAGTCTCACATCGCCCAGGCTGGAGTGCAGTGGCATGATCTCGGCTCACTGCAACCTCCGCCTCCCAGCTTCAAGGGATTCTCCTGCCTCAGTCTCCCGAGTAGCTGGGATTACAGGCACCTGCCATTATGCTGAGCTAATTTTTGTATATTTCTAGAGATGGGGTTTCACCATGTTGGCCAGGCTGGTCTTGAACTCCTGGCCTCAGGTGATTCACCTGCCTCAGCCCCCCAAAGTGCTGGGGTTACAGGAGTGAGCCACCGTGCCCGGCCCTGAACAGAATTTTTTAAAAGACAAAACAACTAAGGAGGCTCTATGGGAAAGTAATTGCAATGTAGAGAATAATAACTGAATCAAACTATAGAAATGACTCTCATGTCTAATTATGTCCCAAGAGATATACCTTTAAAATGAAGCAGGCTGAAAATAAAAATACAACAAAAGTATTTTGAGGAGAAAACAAATAAAAAGAAATAAGAATTAGCAATATTAATTCTAGTTGAAGTAAAATTCAAGGCATATCTGCTAAATAGACTAAATAGGACCAATTTTTTGGGCAAAGTTAATTTTTTAGTTAGTTTTAAAAATCTTTAATGTAGCTAGGTGCGGTGACTCACGCCTGTAATCACAGCACTTTGGGAGGCTGAGGTGGGCAGATCACCAGTTCAGGAGATCGAGATCAGCCTGGCCAACACAGCGAAACCCCGTCTCTACTAAAAATACAAAAAACTAGCTGGGCTTGGTGGCATATACCTGTAGTCCCAACTACTCGGGAGGCTGAGGCAGGAGAGTCACTTGAACCTGGGAGGCAGAGGTTGCAGTGAGCAGAGATTGTGCCACTGTACTCCAGCTTGGGGGACAGAGTGGGACTCTGTCTCAAAAACAAAACAAAACAAAATGAAAACTTAATAAATAATAAATGTAAAGAGTTTTAAAAAATCAAATACTATGAAAAGCTTATAATGAAAAACCACCATCTTCTACCCCACTATTTCCTTAACCACTAGGCCTATTCCCCAGTGGCAGCCGCTTTTAATTCTTTTACCTCTTTCCTCTGAGAGGTGATTTCATAAATCAAAGTAATATGCTTACAGTACTATTTTTGATTTATTAAATTTAAGTCAAGCACAGTGGCACATACCTGCAATCCTCTCTACTTGAGAGACTGAGGCAGGAGGGTCGCTCGAGCTCAGGAGTTTATATACAGCTGGGGCAACATGGTGAGACCCCCTTCTCTTAAAAAAAAAAAATCTGTCTATACTGGGTTGTGAAAAAATACAAAAAACAACAACAACGAATAAACGTAGACTGCACTTATTCTACTATGATAAGCTTTAGCTGTCTTAAGTTACTTTTTCTCCCTTTCTCTAATTATAATTACTCTGTATTGATTTATATAACAGCCATAAACATAAAAAACTTTTTTGCTTTATAAAGTTTCAATGTTTACACAAGTAGAGAGGATAATTTTTTGAACTCCCATGTTCTCATAGCTTAGCTTCAATTATTAGCATTTTGTTTCATTCATAACCACCCCGCATACCCATGAATTATTATAAAACAAATCCCAGAAGTCATTTCATTTTATCTTTACATATTTTAATATACGTACCTGAAAGATAATTTTTTAAAAAGGTATTGCCATAATGCTACTATCATACTGAAACATAATAATTAATAATTTCTTAATATTATAAAATATTGAGTCAGTATTCAAGTTTCTGTCACTGTCTCATAATTTTTTTATGGTTACTTTTTGTTTTGTTTTGGGATTGGTTTTTGTTTTTGTTTTTTGAGACAAGGTTTCAAACTCTTATCACCCACAGTGGAGTGCAGTGATTGTAATTCACTGCAACCTCAAACTTCAGGCTCAGGCAGTCTTCCTCCCTCGGCCTCCTGAGTAGCTGGGACTACAGGTATGCACCACCATGCCTGGCTAATTTTTTTTTTTTTTTTTAATGTTTTGTAGAAACTGGCCTCACGGTGTTGCCCAGGCTGGTCTGGAACTGCTGGGCTCAAGTGATCCACAGCCTTGGCCACCCAAAGTGCTGGGATTACAGGCGTGAGCCACGGCACCCTGTGGTTAATTTAATTTTGCATTAGAATCTAAGGAAGAGCCACACTTTACATTTGAATGATATGTCTCTTAAGTTTTTTTTGTTTTTGTTTTTGTTTTTTTAAGACAAAGTCTCACTCTGTTGCCTAGGCTGGAGTGCAGTGATGCAATCTTGGCTCACTGCAACTTCCACCTCCTGGGTTCAAACAATTCTCCTGCCTCAGCCTCCTGAGTAGCTGGGATTGCAGGCATGCACTACCATGCCTAGCTATTTTTTTGTAGTTTTAATAGAGACGAGGTTTCACCATGTTGATTAGGCTGGTCTCAAACTCCTGACCTCAGGTGATCCCGCCCACCTCGGCCTCCCAAAGTGCTGGGATTACAGGTGTGAGCTACCATGCTGAGCCTTCAGTTTGTTTTAATTTACAGATTTATCCTCATTTTGTTTTTCTTATAATTTATTTGTCTTAAGAAATTTTCTACCTTCTGGATTTTGCTGAATGTATCCTTTTTTTGTCTTTAATATGTTTCTCTCAACCTTGAATTTCTGTCAAGTGGCAAGAATGCTTGATAGGTGATGTTATATACTTCCTGTGTAATACATCAGGATACATAGATGTCTGATTATGTCTTATTGTGAAATTAGGATTGATCTGTTAATACACCACCTTTTTGTATCAGATTACAGCATATGGAAATTTGAGGACAGAGTCTAAACAGTCAATTTTAGAAATTTAGCAGGAAAATAATTTCTCATAAAAGCTAAAGGAAGCTGGGCATGGTGTCTCATGCCTGTAGTCTTAGCACTTTGGGAGTCCAAGACAGGAGGATTACTTGAGCCCAGCAGTTTGAGACCAGTCTGGGCCATATAGCAAAATTTTTTTAATTAGCTGGGTATGGTAGCATGTGCCTGTAGTCCCAGGTACTTGGGAGGCTGAGGTGGAAGGATCACTCGGGCCTGGGAGTTTGAGGCTGCCGTGAGCCATGTTCATTCCATTATACTCCAGCCTGGGTGACAGAATGAGACCCCGTCTCAGCAGAAAAATAGAGAGACAGACAGTCAGACAGATGCTGAATGATAGGAAAAAAAAGCAGGGAAAGCAGAAGAAAT